>NW_024043301.1:0-1395 GCF_014851395.1 Micropterus salmoides | reverse complement strand
TACTTGTTATAAATATTGTTTAAGTTAATTCAAGTTGAGAAATACATGTCATGCATTCCTTGATAATTAAGCAAGTCGACTCATAGTAGCTTACTATTTGTTTCATTATCATCTCATCGCAAAATTGTCCACAATAATCGTAATAGGACTTTTTCTTGTCGTGCAGCCCTAAATACAGTGTTTCCCTCATACACTTTACTTGGGAGGGCGGCCCAGGTGTATTAAAATCTGCCAAGTGCACCCATTTAAGTATTTTGCAGAGACACACAGAGCGAGATCTGATCCATCACGGGGACACGGTGGAAATTTCACAAGCACGGAGCGACAGTGAACGCACCGCTGCAGAGGTCACTGGGTACAACGTTGGTTTCAATCCACACGTGAGCTGTGAAAACAGGATCGCGGTGGAGTTTATTACACGAAGCAACTTTATCAGGTAGAGAATGAAGTAGAATTAAAATGACGACATACTGAAATAACTTACTAGAAATACAAATATGTTATAACGCCGCCTCTCTCCTGCTGCTGTGGGAGGAGTTAGGGTGATAACTGAAATCTGAGACCACCCTTAAACATTTCACACCTGTGAGTTTGTTGAGAAAAGTTAAGTAAATTTAAATTAAGTAATTAATTATGCACATTTCAAGGTTGTTATTTCAACATCAAACCACCTCCCATCTGTCCTGGACATCCTCTCACAGCCGTTAGTCGTTCTTTGAAATGTTCAAGTGTTCTTATTGAAGTACACGGTGGGATTTATTCTTTTGGTTTTCTTTTTTCACTGTGGTATTAAATTTGGTATTGAGGAATTGGTATCGACTACTAAATTTCTGGTGTGGTCCCCCTCTGACGCCGTGGGGAAGAGAACGGGCTGTAGAATATATAATATAAATATATAATAACAGTAGGGCTGAACGATTAATCGTTTTCAAATCGAATTTGTGATTGAAAGACCGCGATTATTAGATTCGTTAATTATACAGCGCATCTGACCCGTTGTAAAAAACGTCATGCGGTTACAGAATCATGCCGTTGTCATCCTTGTGTGACAGATCTGCTCGCCAATCACAAGCGCCGTGCGGCTCCTGTAATGGCGCCAGCCGAACCGACACCGGCAGCGGCTGTGCCGCGGTTTTGTCCGGCGTCAACTGCCCTCCGATGTTGACGTGTTGTTAATGTGTCATTTTGTGTGCTTCAACTACGGAGAACAGCTCCCTGTGAGCCCGTTCTGCAGGCTGACATGTCCAGATTAATAATATTTCAGAATAAGAGCGTTTTGTCTGTCTGATTTTGCTGACTTTTTTGATTTTTGTGCTTCCACCATGGTTCAGTAGCTACGCAGTTAAATTGTGTCTTTTGTCGTTTATTGTTGATGTACATCGAGATCGGGTGTTT
>NW_024043300.1:0-20472 GCF_014851395.1 Micropterus salmoides | reverse complement strand
ACACACACACACACACACTTATGCCCTTGCACATACAAATATGTATGTGTGTGGTCAGTTAGTCTCAGCATGGCTAGGACTGTCATTCTTTACAAGGTGAAAGAGCAGGAACATATTCTTCCTGATGGCCAAATGGTTTTACATAACGTGATGACTGATAGTTGTGACATAAGGGGCCATGTAATTGTGACATTCTGAATCTCCGATTTCGGAAGACCTGGTGCACTGGTGCCAAAATATCCACTAGATAACCCACTTCATCGAGCTGGCACAATCACAGAGTAAGACATTTAGTAAAACAACTTGGGATTGAGCTTTAAGGAAACAGAAATGTGCTTCACCAGTATACACATTCATACCTACCCGCTGCTCCCCCCCACATCACAGTGCAGTGCTTCATGCTCGCGGGGCAGGGCTGGGTGGAAGGATGGATCACTACCGTTCGTCCAAGTGCCAAATCTCATCTACAGGCCCATACTCTGAATGTGTGAGCTGTAAGTAAAATAAGCCCTGCAATCAGCAAGGGTAACCCAGGCTAAAACAGAGTCCACATGTTCTGTAATTGCTATCATTAGGAGGCTCAATCAGCTATTTATGAAAATAAATTGCCTGCAACACTAGAAAACTATGGATCTGAGCTACAGTGAAATAATAAAAGAAAAAAGAAGATTGGATTTCCCTGGCAGAAAAAAGTGATGGCAAGGAAAAGTTCAACTGGAGTCAAAAATATTTAAAAGCTTTAAAGCTGGCAGTTACATGAGGCATAGTTTATACCATAGGCTATACACTTTATTCTTAGTGACTTGAAGGTGAGACACTGTTCAAAAGGGCAAACATCTCCCTCGTTTCAGTCCTGACTCAGTCCTTACAGGAGGCAGTACAGATGGACCTTGGGGAAAACTTGGGGCATGGATTCTAAGTTAGATCACAGAGGGGTAAGAAAAATAAAGACTGGAATCCTTAAAAAACTTGGGGGTTGTGTTGCAGACAGAGTAATTGGTAGACATCTTTTCAATCTTTTCAAATGAAAAGAAGATGAATTCCCTTCCAGCTCTTGCCTAATCAATCACTGATCCTAATTAAACGAGTTGACAAGATGCAGCCAATACCTGATGTATAGAGTTGTAGGAAATATGTGGGTGAACAATTTAATTCCACACAGAACCAATGCCCTCTCCTAAACACCGAGCAGATGGCCTCTGACTATAAACAAACCATGCCAGGACTCAAGGAACGACATCAAGGGAAGTTAGAGCCGTGTTTCTACCAAAAGTACTCGGGACTTGGTAACAATGACCTTTATTACCTGCTGTCCCTGGATCTCTATACAAGGAACTGAATAGTTCCTTCACCCCATTGTTGTGTGCGTTTCCACCATGGTCTAAAGACCTGCGAAGATTAGGCAAATTAACCACCTGACATACGCTTTACAAAGCGTTTATTTATTTATACTGCACATTGCTGCAGCACCTCCTTTCACCCTGTGTGTGGTACGCTCTGTTTTAGCTATGGAGTGATGCATCTCACCTCTACAAGAAGCAGAGTAAGGCGGGTCCTGAAAAGCCAGTAAACACGGCTTTGTTCCCCTTACCAGCTTAGCAACACAGACTGGAGCAAGAGTTTCAGAGTGGTGAGTTATTAATCTGTAACAAATGTATCTTTCATCCATAAAGTTTTAACTGAGTTCTGTCTCTACATCACAGTAACAACTTCATGTCCATTGCTGCCTGGAGGTTAGCTAGTCTTTGGAAGGGAGAGGAGAGGTAGCAGACAGAAGCAGTCCCTGTGTGCTGCAGCTCAGTGTGTTTTTCCACTGGTGTTTTTGATGGCGTGACTGACTAGCCGCTATACGAGCATTATGATGCGTATTTACTTGTGACAACACAAGAAAAGGGAAGTAAAGGCTGGACTACAAACGAGCTGTTTTCAGGCAGTTCAGAGCAGTGTTTTCTGTGGGATATGGGAACTTCCTTTGGGCCGGACTTTGGGCTTTTCACTTTGCAAACCTGTTACATGCACAAAAAAGGTATATAGCTCAATAAAGGACAGGGAAAAAGCCAAAAAGCATAATATGACCTCTTTAAGGTGGAATCACAGAGAAGACATTCCTGTGATCCCAAGAATATGGACAGTGTATTAAAACTGACATTGATTTTATTTGACTTTCTCATTTTCTGTTTTAACTTATATGTACGTATGTATGTATAAATCTCCAGAACACCCGAGTGAGGTGTGTGACGTTGTGTTCACCCTGCTGAGCCCAGCCAACACAAACCGCTTTGTGGGATCAAACATGCCTAAAGATGGCCGAGAACTCCGTAAGGTCTAAACTTAATATTATAAGTAAACATTTTACATAGTCGCACATTTTATTTATGAGATATTGTAGATCTAATTCAAACATGTGCAAACAATCAGAAATCAAGCATTTAAAAGTTCAATTTTACAGATTGATTGTCTGGCAAATTGAAAACCAGGCAAAGTTGAGTACACAATGGGGTTTAGCACACAAAAGTTCTACAAGGAAACAGACTACAGTTCTGTTGGTTTGCTTCTTCTAAATTCAATTTACAGACAAAAAAGAGCTCAAACATCAAGTTTACACATCAGTCTGGCTGGAAAATACTGGCAGCCGACAAACCACCAGCTTGTTAGTGGTTTTCATGTTGGAGGAACATGACCCTACCCTCAGTTAGCTAACAAACAACCCATAAAATACTCTTCAACTCCTGCATGCTGACAGCACTCATTTTCATCCATAAATGAAGACTCATTGCTTATTGAAATGCGTATTTAGCAATAATTCATGAGTACAATTAATCTGCACTTTATTTGGATGTGACCCCATCTGTCTACACACACAGTGGTTTAGTCACATGGCATCATTGTCAGACTAGTATTTCTCCCTGTTTTAACCATTGATTCAATTTCATTCTGTTGATGACTATGCTCTGTTTTTTTCCTAACAAGATACTGGATGGTGGAAATACTAAAGGCAGCCCCAGTTCCAGTGGCACACAGTGGGTCTCCCTGCTTGGCTGTTGGCTGCAGTGCTGTGTGAAACCTGTCCAGCAGCGTGTAAACAGAGGCTGTGGACCAGTTCTCTGGGCACTTTGGCACTCTTACAATCCTAACATTATGCCTCACTGCGGGGTCGTCTCATTTGTCCTGTAGTGACTCAGATTGGCATGCAGTTTCACCTTGTGCTCCAAAGGTAACTACCACGCAAGAGAATTAGCTCTGCTACATTGCCTCAAGAGCGCCACTCAAAGTGATCCAGTCTGATGTCCTTGTAGTTAAATACCTCTACAGGTCATCTTTAGTCACATTAAAGGCTATAACACAACCATTGCCATTTTGCTCTCAAAAATGGCAGTGACCTGGTTCTTGAAATGTTAACCAAGTCATTCGACAGGGAGGAGGGTCATTTGTCCCATTAGCCATGATGAAGCAGGCGTTTCCACTAACATGGAGCCTGTGGTGGAGCAACGGGATTTTATCCCTTTGGACTGATGGAATTTATTTTGTGATCCAGATTAGGGTCAAGCAATGAAACCCTGCTGTTTATACCAAAATGCCTCCATATACATTATTTCTAGAAAGTGTCATATGTTATAATTATATAAACATTAACTAAATATCTTACGAAATATACCTCTTTTATTATTAATATACCTGTTTTTACATTATGTAATGCATAGTACTCCTTTTTGTACAAGAAGTAGATTTTGTGAGGATTTATCACGTTAAAGTAATATATGGTTGAAATTATTAGCAGAAAATGCCATTTAATTAAGTTTGATAATTAATGAGCCAGATCTGTTGGGTTCAGCTGGGATGCCAGCTCAAGTTAGTCGGAGACTGAATTTATGCTCCCAGGCTGCACTGTGTCTGCACAGCCAACATATTAGGAAATTACAGAGCTCTCCTTCTCAGTAGAGGCCATTTGGCTCCATTTATTTTTGTACAACATGAAACACAACATACACAGTCTTGCAGATTCCAAGGTTGACAACCTATTGTCGTAAACATGCATCCTTCATTTGGATATGTCAAAGTTTTGGTTTCATCGCTGTTCCCAGAATGGAATGGTCTCACATCAGTGCGTACATTACATTACACTCTGCTAGCTGTCAGTCACCTGACACCCACAGGGAGAAAGTGTGAGTATCTGCCATAATATAATACCTTAGACACATGACACCTTACAGTCTTATTTTTATGTGCATGTTGTTTTGTTTTTTTGCAGAATCCAGAAATCTTCTTTGATATGATGGTGTGTGTGGAGGTGGTGCTGAGCCCCGCCCTCAATGAAACACCAGCACAGTGAGCAGAGTGTGCATGTAAATGACACCAAAACACAGCAGTATAGTTTGTTAGTTTAGTGATTGCTTATAGTGCTAGGGGAAACCCTGATTTTTAGAAATTGCACCCATGTTTTGGCAGATTCCACAATATTGCTGATTCCATTTTTATTATCAAATCCCACAATTCCTTCTGTGTTTTCCGCATCATGGAAATCAAATGTCCCTAGAGTGCAGGCCTGTCTAGCTTTGTATTTTTTCCAAGCCCCCAGGAAACGTACAGGCTGTGAAGTATTTTTGGCATACTGGTCGCAAGGGGTATTGCAACTTCTGCATTCACCACACGAGGCCTACTGGCCCAAAAAGCAGCAAAACAGTAAAAAAAAAATTCTGAGCGTCACAAACCTCCCACACTTATCAGAATAGTCTAGAATGGCCTAAATCTAAATTATTTTAATCCCATTCATATGTGCAGGGAGTCAACAGCCAGCGAGTCTTGGAGGCGCACTGTCCCAACCAGCTTAGCTGGAGAAGGACTCTGATATGCATGCTCTATGGCCCCAAAGCGTGAGGAAGCCCAGGGAGGCTTTTTAAGTGTATGCACACAGTAAGCAGTTTTCATAGGAATGTATGGGGTGTCATATTGAATGCTGTGTCCAATTGTCTTTAATACATCAATTATTTTTGACACGCTGAATGGGTTGTAACAATAGTATTTTCCTACTTTGTGGAAGCTTGTGCTGGATGCAATTGGAGTCAGCTGAGATAGGCTCAAGCCCCCAGCTATCCTCTAAGGATAAGTGGTTATAGAAAATGCAATGGATGGATGTTGTGTTTGCCACAACACATTAGTTAGTCCTTTTCCTAAAAGCATTTCTCTTGTAACATTAAAACTGAAAACATACTGTGAGTATGAGCAGTTCTTGAGCTAAGCAGCCACACAAGAAGCTCAAAATAAGAAGCTTGCTTTTGTCTACCTCTGTCTGAAATCAGACAGACCCATTGTTTTAATATCAGGACCCACTGTTTTAAATCAGGACGAATTTTAAGTGGTAACCCTGCCACTGTTACCATTGTAAAAGTTTCTGTAATGTAGTGAATTCACATTCATTTCTTGCTTATTTCATGGGCTTCTGGCCCACAGTCTGGCCCTTATCAAGTGAAACACACAATCAAATTAATTAGAAACATTTCATTGTTTGACCATAAAAAATGCTCCTTGAATGTCTAATTTGCATGTTTACAGCAAGTGTCCTGTTACATTGACATAAAGTTAGGGCACTATACACTCACCGGCCACTTATGTACACCTTGCTAGTACTGGGTAAGACCCCCTTTTGCCTTCAGAACTGCTTTAACTCTTCGTGGCATACTCTCAACAAGGAAACATTCCTCAGAGACTTTGGTCCATAGTGACATAATAGCATCACACAGTTGCTGCAGATTTGTTGGCTGCACATCCATGATGGCAATCTCCCGTTCCCCCACATCCCAAAGGTGCTCTATTGGATTGAGATCTGGTGACTGTGGAGGCCACTGGAGTACAGTGAACTCATTATCATGTTCAAGAAACCAGTTTGAGATGATTTAAGCTTTGTGACATGGTGCATTATCCAGCTGTATGTAGCCTACAGAAGATGGGTACACTGTGGTCATAAAGGGATGGACATGGTCAGAAACAATACTCAGGTAGGCTGATGTTGCTGACGCCAAATTCTGACACTACCATCTGAATGTTGCAGCTGAAATCAAGACTCATCAGACCAGGCAACGTCCACTCTTCTATTGTCCAATTTTGGTGAGCCTGTGTGAATTGTGGCCTCAGTTTCCTGTTCTTAGCTGACAGAAATGGCACTCAGTGTGGTCTTCTGCTGCTGTAGCCCATCTGCTTCAAGGTTCGACGTGTTGTGCTCTCAGAGATGGTACTCTGGGGGTGGTGATGGTGCAATGGATAAGACTATGCCTTTGGTGTGAGAGACCCGGGTTCAATCCCCCACCGTAACCCATACACCAATGTGTCCCTGACAAGTATAGCAATCGTAAGTCGCTTTGGATAAAAGCGTCAGCTAAATTAATTAATTAATTAATGTAATGTAATATACTCTGCATACATTGACTGTAACAAGTGGTTACTTGAGTTACTGTTCTGTTATCTCAAACCAGTCTGCCCATTCTCCTCTGACATAAAAATGTTCAACGTTCAAAGTCACTTAAATCCCCTTTCTTCCCCACACTTATGCTCGGTTTGAACTTCAGAAAGTTGTCTTGACTAGGGATGCAACGATTATCGGATTTCACTATTAACTGTGCTTTAAAACGTCACGGTTAATTAATCGTAAAAGGACAGAGGCTACTGTACACTAGCTAAACTATGGCAGAGGGGCCAAACTGTGAAGCTTTATTTCCACCAAAGAAACGGCTGAAATCGGCAGTGTGGGAGCATTTTGGGTAGGCTACACTAAGACTGACCAGGGTGTTACTGAAGATGACGGATCACCTGTTCAAAAACTTGCCGTTAAAAGGTTCCTGCTAAAGAAGCGAATAACTACAATAAACTTGATGCAGAACCTGTGGGATCACCACATAGCTTTGAGCGCCAAAGTAAAGGTAGGCCTAGTACATTATATTGAATTACGTAGCAAGTTGGTAGGGAATTAAATATAAACGTGTCACTTACAATCGATGCCGTAGCGGTGAGAGTCGAGCTTTCAGTGCAACGTCAACAAACCAAGCAGGTGTAAACTTTCAGACCCACCACAACGACAGCCCCGCTGCGCTATAATACCCATTCTTGTCAATGGCTTGGTTTGTTGCTGCGTCGAGCAACGTGCACCGCACGGCGAGCTCGCACATGCCGCGGTCAAAGTAGTTGAACTTTAGCGCTGAGCAGGTTCTACGCAGTGCAAATCGCTTCTTTTCTGAAAGGGCCTTTATGGAAGACAGAACGTAGTCCTCTCAAGAACGTCAGTCACTGAACATTTAACGTTACACCATGTGGTTTTCTCCTGTCTGTGTTGAGAAAATGTTTCCAGGTGTAAAACACTAACATACATCAGGAGCTTATAGACTTTCAGGACTATAGACTACCAATTAACTGCATTTCAGTTAACACTGCACTCAATTTCTTTCTCTCATTTTCACTAAAACATATGTATGGATGAGAGTAGATGACCGTAACAGTACAGTTTCTTCCTCTCCTTTATAACAACTTCCCCTGGTGGATAAAAGTTAATATTCCTCTTATATTAAAGAGGTGGTATTATGCTCATTTTCAGGTTCAAAATCTTATTTAGGGGTTGTACCAGAACAGGTTTACATGGTTTAATTTTCAAAAAACACCATATTTTCTCATACTGCACATTGCTACAGCTCCTCTGTTCACCCTATGTGTTGTACGCTCCGCTCTTGAGCTACAGGGTGATGCATCTTACTTGTTCAAAATCTTTGTTGGGAGTTGCACATGTGCAGTTTCCAGGTAAGGACTACTAGCCAATCAGAAGCAGAGAAGGGCGGATCGTAAGAAACAAGGTGTGATCCAAATCAAAGCCGCTTCAGACTGCGACCGTAACCTAGCAGATGGTATAAGTTACTCTCAAGTCCACAACCACACAACATCATTGTTCCACATCTTACCATAAACCACTACAAAAATCACCATATTTCAACTCAATTTTACATAAAAATTGGCCAAACAATTTCAACGTTTGCTCAGTAGGGTGTAACATTAGCATTATAGCTAGAACTTTAGCTGTGTTAGCTAACGTTTACCGTGTTTATTTTAAATATAATTCACAACCAATAAAGCATACTTACAGGTTGTGATTGTGAATTTCCAGGCCAAAACAGAGTCGGAGTTGCATCGTCTTTAGGACTAAACGTTGAACTGTTGCTGGTGTTGATGATCTATGCTGCCTTGGCGAAAAATGCTACCATAGTGCAAATCGATAGACTCGACTCTACTCGGCCCTGCTCCGTTTTCCATTGCAGATAGTACCCAGAGATAGTATGTAGCTGCGCTATGACGACGCCACACACAACTGCCGCGACGTAATGTTCAATGCGACACACACACCAGCGATCCACACAGCTTTCTCTTTTTTAAGTTAAAACGTTTCAACATTCCTCAGAATGTAAAGACAGATAAGTGATATGAAAACCTTCCAGCTCTGCAGTTGTTGCTGCAGTGGTCTGTGTGACGGCAGGAGCAGAGGGCTCTGTGAGTGGGCAGCTGGCCGGCCTCACACGCTCCTCCCGCGGGTTGGCACAGGCATCCCCCGCAACAACTCGCGGAGCTCCTCAACTCCGACAATATTCTAGCACTTTTTGTGCAACACTTTTTGTTCCGCCATCACTTCTAAAACTGTCACTATTCGAAATCTACACAGCTGGTTTCTCACCCCAAATCTTCTCAGAAGTGGATTTAGTGATGAAATTACATACGAAAACTGTAAAATATTAAACTTTCTGTTGCTGGCCTCTTGTCTGGCACATGCAATGATGATGCAGTGAATAGTGATGATTCTCTCTGACCAATCAACAGTCTGTCGTGTTTTCACGTTACATTTTAGTATCCCTCAGCTCGCTTGGAACCTCGACGGAGGTGAGGTGATACGAAAAAAGTACCTGGAAGCAGGTACAGGTACAACATTTCTACAATGGAAAACCAAACAAAGGCGAATCGAGCCAAAGGGCCTCCGCTCAGACTAGCTTGGTTTGAGGGCGCTTTATGACACATTTTCATTGTGACGTCACAAGTAAAGGAAGTGAAGGGCTGGACTACAAATGAGCTGTTTTCAAGCGGTTCAGAGCAGTGCTTTCTGTGGGATATGGGAACTTCCTTTGGGCCGGACTTTGGGCTTTTTCACTTTGCAAACCTGTTACATGCACAAAAAAGATATATAACTCAATAAAGGAGAGGGAAAAAGCCAAAAAGCATAATACCACCTCTTTAACAATACTTACATTCCTCACCCAGTATCAATGACAACAACCTCAAAAAACTAAAAGTCAGCACTTTAACTTGATAGTCATTTCATTTTAAATCCACTGTGGTGAAGTAGAGCCAAAATAACAAAAAACATATCACTGTCCTAACACTTTCTGAATGCACTGAATGTGATGTTGTATAAGATTCATATTTATTTTGAAGCATTTTACAGCCCCTAACTGCAATGTTACATGTTTACTTCATGAAACACTAGCACCACACATGCACTAGCTCCCAAAAGGGCAGAGAAAGCAGGCTTGGTTCATATTACTTATTTATCACTCTCTGCTTTTGCAGACACACTCGTGAGGTTTCTGAACACATAAGAGGCCCAAAAATGAATTACTATGCAAACAGAATGCAATGTTTCCTCCCTTTTTATGTCGTTTCCTTGGTGTTTATGCAACTGTACCATATCCACTTGGAAAGCTAAGAGTCCACTCTCTCGAGGGTATGAAATACTCTGGATAATCACCAGCCTAAAAAACAGTTCATTCCTGGGACAGCAAGAATACAGATATTTAACATCTGGACTAATCAAAGTAAAGAGTGAATACCAGTACGGAGCTTATTATAAATGGATTAGGGCTGAAACGATTCATCAATTAAATCGATAAAATCGATTCATAAAATGCACAAATTCTTTGCATTGATGCTTCATTTAATCCATGTAACTGTACAGCACAGTGTTTAGCAGGGACATTTATTACTGTCGCACATCGCGTTTATGCTGTGAACACGAAGTGATTATGATGGAGCTGTTTGCAAAGTGAGGGAAGAGAGAGCAAACAGCGAGGGACAAAAAAAAGTGTCCAAAGTATGGGATTATTTCAAGCTAAAGAAAACAACAATTTACCGTTACTGTCCGTCCACCGTAAAACAAAACTTTTGTCACCTCTGTAACAGCACGACACCTTGTCAGAAAGCCCCGGTGTTCTGCCAGCGGACCACAGACAATTGATAGCAGCTGACTCAGGGCTAACAGTCACGCCCGTTTTACTGCCCAGTTCCAGATCCGGCCCGCATGTAGTCTGTGTGCACTCAGGAGGGGGCGTGAGCCTCCATCAGTCGGCGGAATCATAATAGTTCTGGCCCGGACTCGTCGGAACGAGCGCGCGAACTGTTTCTTTCTTTGGATCAGTTCGGACTGGAAGCTTTGGGGAAAGAGTTTATTATGGTAAGTTGAACGATGTTACAGTCAAACAGTTTAGTGTGATTGTTTTTAATAGTGGTGTAATGCTTGTTAACATCATTAACATCATCACATCGGAATGTTTTGACCGGGTTTTAACTTCTTAAAATGACTAAAACTGTTGAAGAGGCATTGGCTAACGTTAGCTTTTTAGCTGGGCTAGCTAAATTAACTGAATGAACGGATAGCTAAGCTAGCTAGCATTAATAAACAACTTTGTGTGCAGCTAGCACAAAACATTAATGCTGTTTAACGTTAACGTTAGTTAACTTACAACGATGCTGTAACGTTAGTTTCCAACAGCACCAACTGACAGCACCTGTCTCCTTTTTAGGTTCAATCTTTTCTCCACCCTGGCTGAGAGCTCGGGATTATAGGGTAAGTTAAGTTAATTTAAGTATTTTTGGCTTTGATTTGATTTTCAAATCTTGGCTATATTTAAGCATAACGTTATAAAGTTATGATAGGTAAGTTAAGTGTTTAAAAAATCAAAGCCATCTAAAGAAGTTGGAATTTTCATCTGACATTAATCAAAACGTAAATTCATTATGACAAATAAGGTCTATGGGCGGGAAATCTCCTCTCCGTGTCTTTTCATTGACTTTGTATGAAATCACACTGCGGTATTATGGTTGAGGAGCAGTTCCTGATTCATTCTGGATATTTATTTGGGGCGTTTTCTGAGAGATATAGTGTGCTATGTTAAGCTTACCAAGTGTTTACCCTCAGATTTCTGTCAGTTTCTGTAAGAAATGTTATTTTGTCTAGAGGCTGATGGTTCTCAGTAATTAATCAAATTGTACAGTTAAAAATTACAATGAGGTTCATGATATCAGTACACTGAGATGGCTGGCAGTGGTACCATCAGCATTACTCATTCTTTTTAATTTGCCTCACATTTTTTTGTTGCAGGCTTTGTACATAACGTTACTACCACTGGGGTTTGTTCCAAAATCACAATGCAGTGCAAACCTGTAACATTAGCAGAGCTGAGCTCATTTATCATGCAGGGTAACGTTGCCCACTGGGTCTTAAAATTATTTAAAAATTCATTGAATTTAATATTTTCATAATAAGGCTCTTACATTTATTTACAAAGGTCTTAATTTTTTTATTGTCCTTTTCATATGATTATATAGATACAGGTAACGTTACACATAACTGTCAAATGTAAAAAATGTTTTGTGTGTTTTGACTACTTTTTACATTTTGTCTGACTTCCGGTCAGCTCTGCTGTACTAGTAACTTCATCACCGATCTCCATACAGTGCTCTTTCATCCTTATTTTAGCAACTTTCACAGATAACATTCTGTTAATAGTATTTACTGTTCAATCTTGGAATATACTTTCAATGGTTTTCTCAAACACAGTGGCCAAACAGATTAATTGGAAAGGAGTAAAGGGAAAAGAAATATTTTAAAGAAATGCTAACAAGAACTCTGTTGATAAGTAAGTATTTTAGTATACGTATTATATGTGGAGGTGACTAGTAGATGAGAACGAATTTTTATGTAAAATAAAATATTTAAATAGTATATTTTAATATATCAGGGATGTAACTTTAAAGCCAAAAAATAAAAAAATAAAAAATACTTTGATAGCGGTGGTGAAATAGATGTGAAATGTTGGTACCCGCCAATGCCTATCCATGACCTGATACAGAATCCACACAGATAAATTTGTAATGATAAGATGCACTGGGATTTAAGATTAATTGTTCAGTTCATAATCAGTATGATTTTTTAATAATTAGTTATTCATGAGTGAAATTCTATTTGTTTTGAGTTACTAAATTAAATGCTATAGAAAATTAGGTCTACTGCCGCACCAACAATAGTAAACATGGGCATTGAGTACTTTTTTCAACCCTCTAAAGCATTTCTCAAAAAGTTGGTTATTAACTTGGCTTACAGGTAATTTTCAAAATGTCTGTTAATGACAGCTCATCAACCAATTGACTTTCTCTGGACGTCTAATTGAAGTAATTGAAACCCAAATTCCAAGCTCTAACGGCTGTAATTTTACCATTTCAGTTATTTAGTTGTTTTATTTCCTGTTAAAATGTCCCCGAGTGTGTGTGTTTATGTACTTTCCCCTTAAAAAACTGTGTGTGTGTAGTCAGTGACTCCGCCCTGTCCTGCTCAGCTCCCAGAGTCTGGAGCACAGGGAGATGTTAGCTAGTGCTAACTGCCTTAATTTTCCAGCAGCATTTATTTATGAACACACTTTGACCCACACTGATCATTTACTGCCACACTTACAACAACCTCGCTCACTTTCACCGTCACTTTCAGCTGCTCACTCTCTCACATTTGGTCACATGCACACAACACTGTTACACGAGATTAATGCACATTGATATTAATTGATCATGTGAAATATTAGTAGCGGCACTCATTCAGTGAGCAGTGGCGATATGCCAAATTTAGGGGGAGTACGTCTGTTGTGTGCACTTCAACATTATCTTATCAGTTAACATTTACTTAATCGTTTTTTGACATTTGTGAGTATAAAAAACCACCCCACCTGCAGTAGTTGAGCATGTTTGCGGTACAAGCCTGGTCAGTGAACTAGGAGGGCAAAAAAAACTAATAATCATTCATTAGTTGTAATCGCAGTAAAATGTTCACTTAATCGGGATTTTGATTTTAGGTCAAATCTTCCAGCCCTAGTCTAGTCCAGCCCCCTTTAAAATGACTAATCTCTGTGGATTTTATGTAATTTGTGATTGCCATTATCAGTTGAGTAATCACCCATTCTTTTATCCTTTGCAGAAATGAACACATCGGCCATCCCCCACTCTTCCACTACTGATGATTTGTTGGGTGTCATGTGAGGGTTATGGCATTCCCACTTCTCCACTTGCCTCATCAATGTCTCCCGTAAAGCCACCAAAACAATGTGTATGAACATTTTACATTTTTTTCAGGGTTTCACATGACTAGTTGGAGTTGGATATTGTATTTTGGCTATAAAATCTTTGTTATTTATACCAGGGTCATGGAAAATGGTTAAAATCTAAATGGCTGGCAGTAATCATCTATCAAGACAAACTTATTGCTTGTCCCTAATTAAAACGTTATCTTGTGTGTTTAGGCTGTAGAATCTCGTGTGTCTCCTGGCTTTAGCTTTATATGTTTCTCAGGGAGAAAGAAATCTTACTTTCTTACCATCATCATTATTAATGGTACACTACACTATGCAAGACTGATAGCAATGTCAATGAATTGAGCTTTTTAACTAAGCCACACTGTTGCTATTATTAGAGTTTAATACTTCTGCATTCATTTAAAATAACACCTGTGTCATAGGTGTGTGGTTACTTACTGTACAGTTACTAGAAACTAATTGTCACCTGCAAGTCAACTGGAGTGAAGTTTCTTGTTCCTACAGTTGTTAAAGACAGAAATGAGCTGTAAAATGTGTTTCTTAGATTGATTGTTAGTTTGGCAATTATCTACTTTGTTTTAAGTTTCTGTCCTCTCTTTTTATCTCAAACATTTCAAATAAAATTTAAAATGTGTATTTTAAATAAAATTTAAAATGTGTCACTCATCCGTTCTATCACTTTCTTTGTTGAAATTCTGTGTAGGACAAATAGAAACAGTCTTTGTAACAGAGTGTAACAGTAGTTTTGATAGTCCATCCAAAACGAAAGTAAAACAAGAAATCTTAGTGTACCTTAGTGATATACAAGTCACTATTTGTTATACATTATATAGACCAGCTCCTGCCATAACAAAAAAATCCACATTTTTGTATAGGTTTTGTGGGTATAGATCAAGGTTATGAAAGAGGCCAGAACTAATAAATGGGGCTGGCCCAGTGCCAGTCCAGATGTGAAAACAGGATCCTCGCCGGCATTGGCCCGTTGTGCTAAAGGACACCGGCCCGGGTCCGTTTTACAGATCTGGCCCAGAACTTATGAAGGATCTGGGCCAGATCTGGGCCGCATAATTTTTGCTATCTTAAGGTAACAGTAAGTTTAGCATTTAACTGAAATCATGATTGATTGAGTTGAAGGCTAGCCAAAGTAAGCCGCAGACCTCAGCTGTAAATGTCCACACGTGCGTTTGTTGTTCTCCTTTTTGGGCCGTGAGTTGTAACCTCACAGTCATGAGTTAACTGGGTGTCGGGGAGCTGCACTTTTAACTCACCACCAGCTCTCTTTGTAGCTCAGACAATCCCTGCTACCTGCGTGTACTAATCCATCCTTTCAACCATATTCTTTGTCTTTATAATTGCCATCTCTATAATAACAAACAACAGCTGTTTCGTGTGCAGGATCGCTCATTTCCCGCTTAACATTTCACGTGTGTTTTCTTGATAAAAGTGGTTTGGAAACCAGCGTCGGGTGCCATAGGTGTTGTCAGCTCCTGTAGTGTGAGTGACCCCCTGTCACCGATCAGTCAAGTAGTGTAAACGCCACAACGATTTCAAGACGGCCGTCATATTACGGCAAGTTGTGTGAACGGCATGGCCATCGGCCGACGCTGAAAGTCGTGTAGTCTGCAGGAGCCTGTAGTATAACTTGTATAGCACTGGGGTGATGTTTGTGTTTGTAAAGCAGCTGTCTAGTTGTTGGTCTGATGTTTGCTGTATGACACACTTTGAATTTCTGAAAGGACTAATAAATATCTATCACCTATAAACGTGCACAGTTGATCCCGCTCGCCGGCGCCAAGCAAAAGTACTTCTTAAACGACGCATCGATGAATCGTTGAAATAATCTATAGAAGCTTTGAATACTAAAATCATCGTTAGCTGCAGCCCTAAAATAGATGAATGTTGTGAAGGAAGTCCTGGCAAAGACATTAGCATCCTACAAAAATATACCTACACACATGACAAACACTGACGAATCTGCACTGCATCACTTGAATGTGTGCCTGGTGACGAAGACAGACAGAAAGTGATCAAAGTTTAAGAGAACTGCTCCGGCATGTGAAAACAAAAGCATGGGCCCAGGGAAGTGAGGTCAGAGGTTCAAGAATACCTATGGGCTCAACATCAGAGATAAGGACCAGCTAAAATGAGCTTCACCTGCTGGCACTTTTCAAATTGTAAAACCTTTGATTTTTTTGGTGACAATAAAATGAGCAATTTCTTTCATTTGCTGTACAATGTTCACCTATCAGGAGCCACCTGCACCTAAAGCACAGCCCAAACTCTACAGTGAAACTCAGATAATGGTTATCTACTACATTCAGTGTAAAAGGTATTTCAATTTGCTGAATTCAAGGCCCTGAATTTTGCTGGCTACATTCACGTCAGTCCAGAGCTGCCTTTTTAGAATGAAACATTTGAGAAGATTGAGTTTTCTGCTTGAAGTTAGTCGTCCGAGAAACAGTATGGGCCAATTGTGGATTCATCCCTCGCCATGAGTGCAGCATTGGGTAAGAATGATTGACAAAAGACAGGAAAGAAAATGCACAAACACACACAGCCAGAAGTAGTAGCTTCCAGAATGCATTTGTTTTTTTGTTTTTTTTTACATATTTGGCATGTACAATCTTGTGGGAGAAAGCAATAACTGTGATTGAATGAGAAGAAGTGAGTGAGGAAGAGGGAAAAAGGGAGTCTGAGAAACAGGGATAGTTTGACAAAACCGCATGGGACAGCAATTGTACTTCGAATATTTGGTACAGCAGGAGATCCCCTCATGTGATTTCGCTGATCTGATTAGAGAAGAAAGGGTGCATTTAGCTAATGAAACCTCTAACCTGGTGAAGCATTAAACTAATGAAACAGCCCTGCCCTGAATACGGGATGTCTGATTCTACAACAAAACAATCGAGAGCAGCTCTCCTAAAACTCTACCAGCCGCGGGAGCCTGGCTGTCTGCTTTTGAGTCAGCCAATGAGGGGAACGCCATCTGATCTGAACTACAGAGCAGTGGCTGATTGGCTGACTGCTGAGGAGACTGGCAGCAGGCCTGCTGAGAGCACTGAGAGGGGAGCAGGTGTGTGTGGCGGGAGTGTAAGTTCAGTGCGTGTGGTGCTGGTAGGTGGTCTCGATGAATAAAACACTGTTAGGAATACTAAGAGTTCAAGCTCAGAACATAGAGGCTCAGGACTTATGTGGTAGACAGACTATCAGGTACTGTACAAACACCTCTTATGGCTAGAAATACATGCTATCCTCTGAACAGATTTGCTCCTTCGTGGCATGTCCCAGTGATTAAGAGAATTTGTTACAGTCAGTAATTTCCTACTTAGGCATTATAATGCCTATAAAGCAGCACTACACTGATTTTACACATAAAGGTCAGTTGACTCATCATTACAAGTGCTACAAAGCCTGTGAACATAATATAAAATAATGTCTTCTGTGGCTCTAGAGGAGCTTTCTAAAGTCTGAGAATAACATAACCCTGATGATGTTATCTTGAGTTACGCTTGAGGCTTCAAAAGCCTATCTTCTAAACTAGACATATTACATACCTGTCTCGGAGGAAGAGTGCCCGTTCAGGATTTTTGAATCCCACAACTCTTTCCTCTGTTGAATGACCGACCAAGGTAGACTCGTGTCTTCACTCGTGCTCTATCACTGTCCCTTTTTTTCTTTGCTGATCCTGCCCAGTATCAGCCATCACCATATAAAATAATGTCAAAAATAAAATTTGCTAAAGAAAATCTCCTCCTGCTTGCTTTTAACTGGCTAATGTACTCACAGTGAAACTGGGAAAATGTAAACATAGGCACTTCCGTACTGTTTATCGTTTAGTCCGATTTCGCTGAGAATTGGACCCAGTGACATGGATTAAGAATAACTGTAGAAATAGCCAATCTTCTCATTGATGGTCTGTTTGCTTATGTAGGTCACATAGAGGTATCAGCATTACACCAAGACTGTTTCATAACCAGTTCAGCAACCCTACAGGAAAATAAAGAAAGATTTTGGATAAGAAATGCAAATTTTCTGCATGCGGTCCAATGCTCAACACATCATCAGTTTGTCTTACTTTCTCTCTCTACCCTCTCTGGCCACACTGCTTTCCCATTTTTGTTTGTATATGGATGTTTTCATGCTGCTGCTGATGTCTATAACACCACAATAATTCTCTAAAATCTGTTATGTTTGATTATGAATTACAAAAAACTGGATGGATACCATTTAAAAACATGCTTGGTTTTGTGCACACATCACAACCATTTCAAACTTAGAATCGCTCAACGCAATACAAATAAATTATATACACAACCCCTGTTAACTTGCTCAATATTACAGCCTTTTAAAGTAAATCAATCAGGCTTGTGTCTAATAGGGATCACCACATATGCAGGCAATGGACCTGTGTAATAAAAGTTATTAGAAGCATTCTCTATTTAAACAGCACAGGCCAAATCAATTTAGAGCATTTTATTCCATACGCCCAAGGCTTTGTATTTATCCAGTGCCAAAGCCGCTGCACCCTGTGCTGGTTGCAGGTTTCGGCGGTTTGTCCCTCAGTGGCGTATTCAGCGAACTAACAACACCCACAAGAGTGTTGTGGAGGTTATTTTGTAATAACCCAAGATAGAACAAACATCCATCAAGCATACAAATGAGATGAATATAATATTTTTTTGTAAAGAACTCATTGCTTTTAAAAAGCACAAAAACGAAACCCGACATTCTCATCGGAAGGTGGTAAAACATCAACTCATAAAGCTTAGATCAGTCAAGATATTCCACGTTGCAGGAGACTAAAGGACGAGAACAAAGTGCTCTTGGATGTGCTGCAGACATGGAGCTGGGGCATAGTAGAAACCAGCGCACACATCTGAGCCTCGCCATTGATCTCTAGCTGCTAAGCCAATCAAAAAGTCAACCACTCACTCCTCGCTCTTAAATGCTAAAAAGCAAAGGTCCTCTGTTGAAACTATTCCCTCACGTTGCATCCACAATGCGTTTTGCACGCGTCTGTGCACATGCCTGATCTGTTTAAACACCGCACAAATCACTGCATACACAGGTGTGGCCGTCACCCGTTTTTTATGTGCATGTATATGAGTGTCTGCTAGAACCTGTAACAGAGGAGACATGACTCTCAAGATGTCTCTGCGCAGTGCGAGACCACACACTAAGCCTGGACCAAAGCCACTGAGCAGGTAGAGGCCATAAATATTGTTCAGTCAGGCCAGGGACAGACATAGACACAGACAGTCTCCGCCTGCTGTCACACTGCCCAGAACTTCCCTCACAACTGCCTACAGCTTTACACACCACACACACACACACACACACACACACACATACACACATACAGGATGCTGTGGTCAACAAGCCACTGTCCACTGGGCCTGAATAGAAAAAAAAAGTGGTTTTGGGCCTAATGCACGTCAAGGGCATTGTAGTTTTGATTTACGGTGGCTCTGTGGCCGGATTGTGATGTATGCAGGCGCTGCATTTTACATTGTGATGAATACTATTGGGTGCAGGGACCAGATAATTCTAAAGACACTTTAGGGGTGCAGTATGCCAGGCGCTCAGCCTCGAGAGGTTGCCAATGAGAAGCCAACCATTATTTATAGAAATACCATCATGACTTTTTTTTAATTGTTCTTGGGAGTGAGCAGCCAAACCCAAAAATCTTTTAAAAAAGGGCGAAGAGGGAGGAGGACTTTTTATAATGGTGTAATAAGTAAGCAGGCAGAAAATAATAAATCCACCTGGAAACAGGAATCATGATTTGAAAAAGGTTGGAGACCTTCACAAATCACAATGCATTTCTCATGGCCAGCTGGGGTTTTCAGTTGCAATGTATGTGGCAGCTCATGGCAATAGAGCGCACGCACTCCAAACTACAAAAAAAAAAATGGCTGCAACTTTCCAATTGGCTTTCCCCTCTTCTGCCTCCTTTTCATTTCTCATCCAACTTTCGTTCCTGCACAGCCGCTTTCATCTCCCCACCTCTCTCTCCTTTTCAGCTCTAAGGGGATGAACACAACCAAATATGTCAGAACGCATGATGCTTGTTGCCACGCCAAGAACCTTGAGGTTGTACACCATAGAGATAGAGCAGTGGATGCACATCATAAATCTAAATAACTACACAGCCATGTTTTAGAAGATACTCACTGAATGCTGAACATGTGACAAACACTTATTTCATAGCACATAAATCAGTTCCATTATATTATAAATCAAGCGTTAAGTTAGGCTGCGGTGAACTGTAAGCACCTTCTGATATGTGCTTTGTAATGCATAGCTGCTTGGTCTGTTTGTGGCGGAAGGCTTGTCGTCAGAAGGATGATAACAGTTTAATGTCATAAATGGGTAATCCTCTTAAGGCTGGATAGTAGATGATCTCCAGACAAAAACCTTGTGAGGGACAAAGCAAAGCCCACAGTACCTTATCCCCATCACCTAACTCTTTCCTTGTGTGGGGGCAGCTGGTCCCTCAACACAGAAATAATACAACATACAAAAAACATTCATACATACAGAACGCACTGTAAGCATGTCCACAAACTGTAGCAGGTAAAACACAGGCTGGAGGGCTGGAGCAAACCCACTCAACTTGACATTTTCCTGTTGGAGGATTGAGAACCTTGGTGAATGAGCATGTGAAATTTTTGATTTTCATGCAAGACCAGAAATGAAGTTCATCCACAGTTGGGCTGCATGATTAATCTAATCACAATTGCAATTGCTCCCTCCCTGCCCCACTTAAATTGTTCAAAAGATAGTTAAACTCGCACCCAGCACCGAGAGAAATGCAGCAGCTGAAGCGGTAAGATAGAAGAAATAAGGGAAAGACAAGGAAGGTTTGGGTTTGGCTTGCTGGCCATTTAACGTTAGATGTATCAGTGGCTTTGTTGTTCCACATGTTCAACCTTTCATAAAGCCGACAATGCTTGTCAGTCACTTTTTGTCAACGACCAATCACAGCAATGATGGGGCGGCACTTAAAAAAGTTTAACGTGCTACAGCAAACCTTCAAATGTGGAACAATATGATTATTGACAAGTTAATACTTTGCATTAACAAATTAGAGACCTAT
>NW_024043299.1:0-65859 GCF_014851395.1 Micropterus salmoides | reverse complement strand
CAAGTCTATGCAAGCACAAATGTTTAAACTTGAAAATACTCACTTCTTATACGGTCTGTCGCGAGCTTTAAGTATTTCTCCATAAATAAACGGAGGGCCTTCAACCACGAAGGGACTCGAACCCTAATCTCTGATCCGAAGTCAGACGCCTTGTCCGTTAGGCCACGCGGTCCGTTTCCCTTGCACACTTACAACACTGGGAGGTCTTGTCAAAGCACTAAGAGTGGCCAGCTTGGAATCAAACTCAAGATCTGTAGCTTTAGCGCCGTGCTAACAGTCACTGGATACCTGTCATGTGTAAAGTCCTTGTAACTGGCATAAGAGGGGCAGAATTTGTTTAAATCGGAAAGCTCCGTTGTGAGCAGGACAATGCAAACGCCATTCAGCAGCACTGTTCTCCTAATCTGGAATTTTAATCATAAACTGTAAACCGCTTTACTCCCCCCGTGAGTTGCTTCATTCATTCTGGTTGGTGCTACATTCTGCCGCACGCCAACGTGCAGGACGCACAGCGCATGCTGGCCGACCGGATACTGTGTGGAGCAGACAAACCCGGACCCTTGTTATTGTTCTTGGTGACTTTAACAAAGGAAACCTCTGCCAAGAACTCCCCAAATACAGACAGTTCATTAAGTGTCCAACCAGAGAGGGGAACACTTTGGATCACTGTTACCACAGTTAGCAGTGCCTATCTCGCCGTTAGACGCGCTCCACTGGGACACTGATCATGTCATGGTCCACCTGATTCCTGCTTACAGACAGAAATTAAAACTCTGTAAACCTGTAGTGAGGACATCAAAGAAATGGAGCAGTCAAGCTGTAGAGGATCTTCAGGCATGCTTGGACTGCACTGACTGGGATGTTTTCAGGACTGCTACCAACAATCTGGATGAGTTTACAGAGGCTGTGACATCCTACATCAGCTTCTGTGAGGACAGCTGCATTCCAACACGCAGCAGGGTGAGTTATAACAATGACAGACCCTGGTTCACAGCTAAGCTCAGACAGCTGAGGTTGGAAAAGGAAGAGGCGATTAGGAGTGGAGACCGGGCCAGGTTTAAGGAGTCAAAGTACAGGTTTAGCAAGGCGGTGCGAGATGCTAAACAGCTGTATGCAGAGAGACTACAAGACCAGTCCTCAAGGAATGACTCTGCTTCTGTCTGGAGAGGATTCAGACGGATCAGCAGCTACAAACCTAAATCCCCCCACTCCATGAACGACTCACGCCTTGCCAACGAGTTGAACCAGTTTTACTGTCGCTTTGAAAGACAATGGGACAGACCTGACACCATCCCCCGTCACACCACTGATCGGCCACAGTCCACCATCTCATCCCCCACCTCCTCCCCCTCTCTTACCATCCAAGAGAGGGATGTTAACAGACTGTTCAGGAGGCAGAAACCTCGCAAAGCAGCGGGGCCGGACTCTGTCTCCCCATCCACCCTGAAGCACTGTGCTGATCAGCTGTCTCCGGTGTTTACAGACATTTTTAACACCTCACTGGAGTCATGCCATGTGCCAGCCTGCTTCAAAGCCTCCACCATCATCCCTGTCCCCAAAAAACCAAGGACCACGGGACTAAACGACTACAGACCCGTCGCCCTGACCTCTGTGGTGATGAAGTCTTTGGAGCGCCTTGTGTTGTCCCACCTTAAATCCATCATAGACCCACTCCCGGGGCAAGGGCAGGCTGCAGCGTATCATTCGCTCTGCAGAGAAGGTGATTGACTGCAATCTTGCATCGCTTCAGGACCTGCACGCCTCCAGGACTCTGAGGCGAGCAGGAAAGACTGCAGCAGCTGACGCCTCCCATCCCGGTCACAAACTGTTTCAGACTCTCCCCTCTGGCAAGAGGCTGCGGTCCATCAGGACCAAAACCTCTCGCCACAATATTTGTTGTTAATTGTAAGTGGTTGTTGTTCCATTTTTTTATATTGTCAGTTGTATTATTTTTCTCTATTCTTCATAATAACTTGCATTTGTTTATTACATATTTCTACATCTATTTATGTCAGCTGTATGTCTGTCTGCGTGTAGCACCTCAACACCAAAGCAAATTCCTTGTATGTGTAAGAAGGTACTTGGCAACAAAGCTCCTTCTGATTCTGACGTCGAGTTGTTAAATGGTCACCACTGGCCAGTATGGGGGTTGAACCCATGACCTTGGCGTTATTAGCACCACGCTCTAACCATCTGAGCTAACCGGCCTGCTGTGGGGTGCTTCTTTCTTTCTTTTTGCTAACAAAATTCAATGCATAAAACAACAGGGACAGACTAAAACAGACAATGGCTCCATACTGGATGTTAAGTCATGTGTGACCACCTTCCAGGTGAGCAGTACACTCAAAACCTTTGACCTGAGCCGCCTGCTTTTGTGGTTCTTTTTTTAAACAATTTGTCCTCCAGAAGTAAAAAAAAAAGAAACGGACAAGTTTTGGATGTTCAGTCGTGTGCAAAGTGCCCCCAAGTCTATGCAAGCACAAATTGTTTAAACTTGAAAATACTCACTTCTTATACGGTCTGTCGCGATGGCTTTAAGTATTTCTCCATAAATACGGAGGGGCCTTCAACCACGAAGGGACTCGAACCCTCAATCTTCTGATCCGAAGTCAGACGCCTTGTCCGTTAGGCCACGCGGTCCCGTTTCCCTTGCTCACATCTTACAACACTTGGTGATCTGGTCTTGTCAAAGCACTAAGAGTGGCCAGCTTGGGAATCAAACTCAAGATCTTGTAGCTTTTAGCGCCGTGCTAACAGTCACTGGATATCCTGTCATGTGTAAAGTCCTTGTAACTTGGCATAAGAGGGGCAGAATTTGTTTAAATCGGAAAGCTCTCGCTTGTGAGCAGGACAATGCAAACGCCATTCAGCAGCACTGTTCTCCTAATCTGGAATTTTTAATCATAAACTGTAAACCGCTTTACTCCCCCCGTGAGTTTGCTTCATTCATTCTGGTTGGTGCTTACATTCTGCCGCACGCCAACGTGCAGGACGCACAGCGCATGCTGGCCGACCGGATACTGTGTGTGGAGCAGACAAACCCGGACTCCCTTGTTATTGTTCTTGGTGACTTTAACAAAGGAAACCTCTGCCAAGAACTCCCCAAATACAGACAGTTCATTAAGTGTCCAACCAGAGAGGGGAACACTTTGGATCACTGTTACACCACAGTTAGCAGTGCCTATCTCGCCGTTAGACGCGCTCCACTGGGACACTCTGATCATGTCATGGTCCACCTGATTCCTGCTTACAGACAGAAATTAAAACTCTGTAAACCTGTAGTGAGGACATCAAAGAAATGGAGCAGTCAAGCTGTAGAGGATCTTCAGGCATGCTTGGACTGCACTGACTGGGATGTTTTCAGGACTGCTACCAACAATCTGGATGAGTTTACAGAGGCTGTGACATCCTACATCAGCTTCTGTGAGGACAGCTGCATTCCAACACGCAGCAGGGTGAGTTATAACAATGACAGACCCTGGTTCACAGCTAAGCTCAGACAGCTGAGGTTGGAAAAGGAAGAGGCGATTAGGAGTGGAGACCGGGCCAGGTTTAAGGAGTCAAAGTACAGGTTTAGCAAGGCGGTGCGAGATGCTAAACAGCTGTATGCAGAGAGACTACAAGACCAGTCCTCAAGGAATGACTCTGCTTCTGTCTGGAGAGGATTCAGACGGATCAGCAGCTACAAACCTAAATCCCCCCACTCCATGAACGACTCACGCCTTGCCAACGAGTTGAACCAGTTTTACTGTCGCTTTGAAAGACAATGGGACAGACCTGACACCATCCCCCGTCACACCACTGATCGGCCACAGTCCACCATCTCATCCCCCACCTCCTCCCCCTCTCTTACCATCCAAGAGAGGGATGTTAACAGACTGTTCAGGAGGCAGAAACCTCGCAAAGCAGCGGGGCCGGACTCTGTCTCCCCATCCACCCTGAAGCACTGTGCTGATCAGCTGTCTCCGGTGTTTACAGACATTTTTAACACCTCACTGGAGTCATGCCATGTGCCAGCCTGCTTCAAAGCCTCCACCATCATCCCTGTCCCCAAAAAACCAAGGACCACGGGACTAAACGACTACAGACCCGTCGCCCTGACCTCTGTGGTGATGAAGTCTTTGGAGCGCCTTGTGTTGTCCCACCTTAAATCCATCATAGACCCACTCCCGGGGCAAGGGCAGGCTGCAGCGTATCATTCGCTCTGCAGAGAAGGTGATTGACTGCAATCTTGCATCGCTTCAGGACCTGCACGCCTCCAGGACTCTGAGGCGAGCAGGAAAGACTGCAGCAGCTGACGCCTCCCATCCCGGTCACAAACTGTTTCAGACTCTCCCCTCTGGCAAGAGGCTGCGGTCCATCAGGACCAAAACCTCTCGCCACAAATATTTGTTGTTAATTGTAAGTGGTTGTTGTTCCATTTTTTTATATTGTCAGTTGTATTATTTTTCTCTATTCTTCATATATAACTTGCATTTGTTTATACATATTCTACATCTATTTATGTCAGTCTATGTGTCTGCGTGTAGCACCTCAACACCAAAGCAAATTCCTTGTATGTGTAAGAAGGTACTTGGCAACAAAGCTCCTTCTGATTCTGACGTCGAGTTGTTAAATGGTCACCACTGGCCAGTATGGGGGTTGAACCCATGACCTTGGCGTTATTAGCACCACGCTCTAACCATCTGAGCTAACCGGCCTGCTGTGGGGTGCTTCTTTCTTTCTTTTGCTAACAAAATTCAATGCATAAAACAACAGGGACAGACTAAAACAGACAATGGCTCCATACTGGATGTTAAGTCATGTGTGACCACCTTCCAGGTGAGCAGTACACTCAAAACCTTTGACCTGAGCCGCCTGCTTTTGTGGTTCTTTTTTTAAACAATTTGTCCTCCAGAAGTAAAAAAAAAAGAAACGGACAAGTTTTGGATGTTCAGTCGTGTGCAAAGTGCCCCCAAGTCTATGCAAGCACAAATTGTTTAAACTTGAAAATACTCACTTCTTATACGGTCTGTCGCGATGGCTTTAAGTATTTCTCCATAAATAACGGAGGGGCCTTCAACCACGAAGGGACTCGAACCCTCAATCTTCTGATCCGAAGTCAGACGCCTTGTCCGTTAGGCCACGCGGTCCCGTTTCCCTTGCTCACATCTTACAACACTTGGTGATCTGGTCTTGTCAAAGCACTAAGAGTGGCCAGCTTGGGAATCAAACTCAAGATCTTGTAGCTTTTAGCGCCGTGCTAACAGTCACTGGATATCCTGTCATGTGTAAAGTCCTTGTAACTTGGCATAAGAGGGGCAGAATTTGTTTAAATCGGAAAGCTCTCGCTTGTGAGCAGGACAATGCAAACGCCATTCAGCAGCACTGTTCTCCTAATCTGGAATTTTTAATCATAAACTGTAAACCGCTTTACTCCCCCCGTGAGTTTGCTTCATTCATTCTGGTTGGTGCTTACATTCTGCCGCACGCCAACGTGCAGGACGCACAGCGCATGCTGGCCGACCGGATACTGTGTGTGGAGCAGACAAACCCGGACTCCCTTGTTATTGTTCTTGGTGACTTTAACAAAGGAAACCTCTGCCAAGAACTCCCCAAATACAGACAGTTCATTAAGTGTCCAACCAGAGAGGGGAACACTTTGGATCACTGTTACACCACAGTTAGCAGTGCCTATCTCGCCGTTAGACGCGCTCCACTGGGACACTCTGATCATGTCATGGTCCACCTGATTCCTGCTTACAGACAGAAATTAAAACTCTGTAAACCTGTAGTGAGGACATCAAAGAAATGGAGCAGTCAAGCTGTAGAGGATCTTCAGGCATGCTTGGACTGCACTGACTGGGATGTTTTCAGGACTGCTACCAACAATCTGGATGAGTTTACAGAGGCTGTGACATCCTACATCAGCTTCTGTGAGGACAGCTGCATTCCAACACGCAGCAGGGTGAGTTATAACAATGACAGACCCTGGTTCACAGCTAAGCTCAGACAGCTGAGGTTGGAAAAGGAAGAGGCGATTAGGAGTGGAGACCGGGCCAGGTTTAAGGAGTCAAAGTACAGGTTTAGCAAGGCGGTGCGAGATGCTAAACAGCTGTATGCAGAGAGACTACAAGACCAGTCCTCAAGGAATGACTCTGCTTCTGTCTGGAGAGGATTCAGACGGATCAGCAGCTACAAACCTAAATCCCCCCACTCCATGAACGACTCACGCCTTGCCAACGAGTTGAACCAGTTTTACTGTCGCTTTGAAAGACAATGGGACAGACCTGACACCATCCCCCGTCACACCACTGATCGGCCACAGTCCACCATCTCATCCCCCACCTCCCCCCTCTCTTACCATCCAAGAGAGGGATGTTAACAGACTGTTCAGGAGGCAGAAACCTCGCAAAGCAGCGGGGCCGGACTCTGTCTCCCCATCCACCCTGAAGCACTGTGCTGATCAGCTGTCTCCGGTGTTTACAGACATTTTTAACACCTCACTGGAGTCATGCCATGTGCCAGCCTGCTTCAAAGCCTCCACCATCATCCCTGTCCCCAAAAAACCAAGGACCACGGGACTAAACGACTACAGACCCGTCGCCCTGACCTCTGTGGTGATGAAGTCTTTGGAGCGCCTTGTGTTGTCCCACCTTAAATCCATCATAGACCCACTCCCGGGGCAAGGGCAGGCTGCAGCGTATCATTCGCTCTGCAGAGAAGGTGATTGACTGCAATCTTGCATCGCTTCAGGACCTGCACGCCTCCAGGACTCTGAGGCGAGCAGGAAAGACTGCAGCAGCTGACGCCTCCCATCCCGGTCACAAACTGTTTCAGACTCTCCCCTCTGGCAAGAGGCTGCGGTCCATCAGGACCAAAACCTCTCGCCACAAATATTTGTTGTTAATTCTAAGTGGTTGTTGTTCCATTTTTTTATATTGTCAGTTGTATTATTTTTCTCTATTCTTCATATATAACTTGCATTTGTTTATTACATATTTCTACATCTATTTATGTCAGTCATGTATGTCTGCGTGTAGCACCTCAACACCAAAGCAAATTCCTTGTATGTGTAAGAAGGTACTTGGCAACAAAGCTCCTTCTGATTCTGACGTCGAGTTGTTAAATGGTCACCACTGGCCAGTATGGGGGTTGAACCCATGACCTTGGCGTTATTAGCACCACGCTCTAACCATCTGAGCTAACCGGCCTGCTGTGGGGTGCTTCTTTCTTTCTTTTTGCTAACAAAATTCAATGCATAAAACAACAGGGACAGACTAAAACAGACAATGGCTCCATACTGGATGTTAAGTCATGTGTGACCACCTTCCAGGTGAGCAGTACACTCAAAACCCTCTGATCATGTCATGGTCCACCTGATTCCTGCTTACAGACAGAAATTAAAACTCTGTAAACCTGTAGTGAGGACATCAAAGAAATGGAGCAGTCAAGCTGTAGAGGATCTTCAGGCATGCTTGGACTGCACTGACTGGGATGTTTTCAGGACTGCTACCAACAATCTGGATGAGTTTACAGAGGCTGTGACATCCTACATCAGCTTCTGTGAGGACAGCTGCATTCCAACACGCAGCAGGGTGAGTTATAACAATGACAGACCCTGGTTCACAGCTAAGCTCAGACAGCTGAGGTTGGAAAAGGAAGAGGCGATTAGGAGTGGAGACCGGGCCAGGTTTAAGGAGTCAAAGTACAGGTTTAGCAAGGCGGTGCGAGATGCTAAACAGCTGTATGCAGAGAGACTACAAGACCAGTCCTCAAGGAATGACTCTGCTTCTGTCTGGAGAGGATTCAGACGGATCAGCAGCTACAAACCTAAATCCCCCCACTCCATGAACGACTCACGCCTTGCCAACGAGTTGAACCAGTTTTACTGTCGCTTTGAAAGACAATGGGACAGACCTGACACCATCCCCCGTCACACCACTGATCGGCCACAGTCCACCATCTCATCCCCCACCTCCTCCCCCTCTCTTACCATCCAAGAGAGGGATGTTAACAGACTGTTCAGGAGGCAGAAACCTCGCAAAGCAGCGGGGCCGGACTCTGTCTCCCCATCCACCCTGAAGCACTGTGCTGATCAGCTGTCTCCGGTGTTTACAGACATTTTTAACACCTCACTGGAGTCATGCCATGTGCCAGCCTGCTTCAAAGCCTCCACCATCATCCCTGTCCCCAAAAAACCAAGGACCACGGGACTAAACGACTACAGACCCGTCGCCCTGACCTCTGTGGTGATGAAGTCTTTGGAGCGCCTTGTGTTGTCCCACCTTAAATCCATCATAGACCCACTCCCGGGGCAAGGGCAGGCTGCAGCGTATCATTCGCTCTGCAGAGAAGGTGATTGACTGCAATCTTGCATCGCTTCAGGACCTGCACGCCTCCAGGACTCTGAGGCGAGCAGGAAAGACTGCAGCAGCTGACGCCTCCCATCCCGGTCACAAACTGTTTCAGACTCTCCCCTCTGGCAAGAGGCTGCGGTCCATCAGGACCAAAACCTCTCGCCACAAATATTTGTTGTTAATTCTAAGTGGTTGTTGTTCCATTTTTTATATTGTCAGTTGTATTATTTTTCTCTATTCTTCATATATAACTTGCATTTGTTTATTACATATTTCTACATCTATTTATGTCAGTCATCTATGTATGTCTGCGTGTAGCACCTCAACACCAAAGCAAATTCCTTGTATGTGTAAGAAGGTACTTGGCAACAAAGCTCCTTCTGATTCTGACGTCGAGTTGTTAAATGGTCACCACTGGCCAGTATGGGGGTTGAACCCATGACCTTGGCGTTATTAGCACCACGCTCTAACCATCTGAGCTAACCGGCCTGCTGTGGGGTGCTTCTTTCTTTCTTTTTGCTAACAAAATTCAATGCATAAAACAACAGGGACAGACTAAAACAGACAATGGCTCCATACTGGATGTTAAGTCATGTGTGACCACCTTCCAGGTGAGCAGTACACTCAAAACCCTCTGATCATGTCATGGTCCACCTGATTCCTGCTTACAGACAGAAATTAAAACTCTGTAAACCTGTAGTGAGGACATCAAAGAAATGGAGCAGTCAAGCTGTAGAGGATCTTCAGGCATGCTTGGACTGCACTGACTGGGATGTTTTCAGGACTGCTACCAACAATCTGGATGAGTTTACAGAGGCTGTGACATCCTACATCAGCTTCTGTGAGGACAGCTGCATTCCAACACGCAGCAGGGTGAGTTATAACAATGACAGACCCTGGTTCACAGCTAAGCTCAGACAGCTGAGGTTGGAAAAGGAAGAGGCGATTAGGAGTGGAGACCGGGCCAGGTTTAAGGAGTCAAAGTACAGGTTTAGCAAGGCGGTGCGAGATGCTAAACAGCTGTATGCAGAGAGACTACAAGACCAGTCCTCAAGGAATGACTCTGCTTCTGTCTGGAGAGGATTCAGACGGATCAGCAGCTACAAACCTAAATCCCCCCACTCCATGAACGACTCACGCCTTGCCAACGAGTTGAACCAGTTTTACTGTCGCTTTGAAAGACAATGGGACAGACCTGACACCATCCCCCGTCACACCACTGATCGGCCACAGTCCACCATCTCATCCCCCACCTCCTCCCCCTCTCTTACCATCCAAGAGAGGGATGTTAACAGACTGTTCAGGAGGCAGAAACCTCGCAAAGCAGCGGGGCCGGACTCTGTCTCCCCATCCACCCTGAAGCACTGTGCTGATCAGCTGTCTCCGGTGTTTACAGACATTTTTAACACCTCACTGGAGTCATGCCATGTGCCAGCCTGCTTCAAAGCCTCCACCATCATCCCTGTCCCCAAAAAACCAAGGACCACGGGACTAAACGACTACAGACCCGTCGCCCTGACCTCTGTGGTGATGAAGTCTTTGGAGCGCCTTGTGTTGTCCCACCTTAAATCCATCATAGACCCACTCCCGGGGCAAGGGCAGGCTGCAGCGTATCATTCGCTCTGCAGAGAAGGTGATTGACTGCAATCTTGCATCGCTTCAGGACCTGCACGCCTCCAGGACTCTGAGGCGAGCAGGAAAGACTGCAGCAGCTGACGCCTCCCATCCCGGTCACAAACTGTTTCAGACTCTCCCCTCTGGCAAGAGGCTGCGGTCCATCAGGACCAAAACCTCTCGCCACAAATATTTGTTGTTAATTCTAAGTGGTTGTTGTTCCATTTTTTTATATTGTCAGTTGTATTATTTTTCTCTATTCTTCATATATAACTTGCATTTGTTTATTACATATTTCTACATCTATTTATGTCAGCTGTATGTCTGTCTGCGTGTAGCACCTCAACACCAAAGCAAATTCCTTGTATGTGTAAGAAGGTACTTGGCAACAAAGCTCCTTCTGATTCTGACGTCGAGTTGTTAAATGGTCACCACTGGCCAGTATGGGGGTTGAACCCATGACCTTGGCGTTATTAGCACCACGCTCTAACCATCTGAGCTAACCGGCCTGCTGTGGGGTGCTTCTTTCTTTTTTTGCTAACAAAATTCAATGCATAAAACAACAGGGACAGACTAAAACAGACAATGGCTCCATACTGGATGTTAAGTCATGTGTGACCACCTTCCAGGTGAGCAGTACACTCAAAACCTTTGACCTGAGCCGCCTGCTTTTGTGGTTCTTTTTTTAAACAATTTGTCCTCCAGAAGTAAAAAAAAAAGAAACGGACAAGTTTTGGATGTTCAGTCGTGTGCAAAGTGCCCCCAAGTCTATGCAAGCACAAATTGTTTAAACTTGAAAATACTCACTTCTTATACGGTCTGTCGCGATGGCTTTAAGTATTTCTCCATAAATAACGGAGGGGCCTTCAACCACGAAGGGACTCGAACCCTCAATCTTCTGATCCGAAGTCAGACGCCTTGTCCGTTAGGCCACGCGGTCCCGTTTCCCTTGCTCACATCTTACAACACTTGGTGATCTGGTCTTGTCAAAGCACTAAGAGTGGCCAGCTTGGGAATCAAACTCAAGATCTTGTAGCTTTTAGCGCCGTGCTAACAGTCACTGGATATCCTGTCATGTGTAAAGTCCTTGTAACTTGGCATAAGAGGGGCAGAATTTGTTTAAATCGGAAAGCTCTCGCTTGTGAGCAGGACAATGCAAACGCCATTCAGCAGCACTGTTCTCCTAATCTGGAATTTTTAATCATAAACTGTAAACCGCTTTACTCCCCCCGTGAGTTTGCTTCATTCATTCTGGTTGGTGCTTACATTCTGCCGCACGCCAACGTGCAGGACGCACAGCGCATGCTGGCCGACCGGATACTGTGTGTGGAGCAGACAAACCCGGACTCCCTTGTTATTGTTCTTGGTGACTTTAACAAAGGAAACCTCTGCCAAGAACTCCCCAAATACAGACAGTTCATTAAGTGTCCAACCAGAGAGGGGAACACTTTGGATCACTGTTACACCACAGTTAGCAGTGCCTATCTCGCCGTTAGACGCGCTCCACTGGGACACTCTGATCATGTCATGGTCCACCTGATTCCTGCTTACAGACAGAAATTAAAACTCTGTAAACCTGTAGTGAGGACATCAAAGAAATGGAGCAGTCAAGCTGTAGAGGATCTTCAGGCATGCTTGGACTGCACTGACTGGGATGTTTTCAGGACTGCTACCAACAATCTGGATGAGTTTACAGAGGCTGTGACATCCTACATCAGCTTCTGTGAGGACAGCTGCATTCCAACACGCAGCAGGGTGAGTTATAACAATGACAGACCCTGGTTCACAGCTAAGCTCAGACAGCTGAGGTTGGAAAAGGAAGAGGCGATTAGGAGTGGAGACCGGGCCAGGTTTAAGGAGTCAAAGTACAGGTTTAGCAAGGCGGTGCGAGATGCTAAACAGCTGTATGCAGAGAGACTACAAGACCAGTCCTCAAGGAATGACTCTGCTTCTGTCTGGAGAGGATTCAGACGGATCAGCAGCTACAAACCTAAATCCCCCCACTCCATGAACGACTCACGCCTTGCCAACGAGTTGAACCAGTTTTACTGTCGCTTTGAAAGACAATGGGACAGACCTGACACCATCCCCCGTCACACCACTGATCGGCCACAGTCCACCATCTCATCCCCCACCTCCTCCCCCTCTCTTACCATCCAAGAGAGGGATGTTAACAGACTGTTCAGGAGGCAGAAACCTCGCAAAGCAGCGGGGCCGGACTCTGTCTCCCCATCCACCCTGAAGCACTGTGCTGATCAGCTGTCTCCGGTGTTTACAGACATTTTTAACACCTCACTGGAGTCATGCCATGTGCCAGCCTGCTTCAAAGCCTCCACCATCATCCCTGTCCCCAAAAAACCAAGGACCACGGGACTAAACGACTACAGACCCGTCGCCCTGACCTCTGTGGTGATGAAGTCTTTGGAGCGCCTTGTGTTGTCCCACCTTAAATCCATCATAGACCCACTCCCGGGGCAAGGGCAGGCTGCAGCGTATCATTCGCTCTGCAGAGAAGGTGATTGACTGCAATCTTGCATCGCTTCAGGACCTGCACGCCTCCAGGACTCTGAGGCGAGCAGGAAAGACTGCAGCAGCTGACGCCTCCCATCCCGGTCACAAACTGTTTCAGACTCTCCCCTCTGGCAAGAGGCTGCGGTCCATCAGGACCAAAACCTCTCGCCACAAATATTTGTTGTTAATTGTAAGTGGTTGTTGTTCCATTTTTTTATATTGTCAGTTGTATTATTTTTCTCTATTCTTCATATATAACTTGCATTTGTTTATTACATATTTCTACATCTATTTATGTCAGCTGTATGTCTGTCGTGTAGCACCTCAACACCAAAGCAAATTCCTTGTATGTGTAAGAAGGTACTTGGCAACAAAGCTCCTTCTGATTCTGACGTCGAGTTGTTAAATGGTCACCACTGGCCAGTATGGGGGTTGAACCCATGACCTTGGCGTTATTAGCACCACGCTCTAACCATCTGAGCTAACCGGCCTGCTGTGGGGTGCTTCTTTCTTTCTTTTTGCTAACAAAATTCAATGCATAAAACAACAGGGACAGACTAAAACAGACAATGGCTCCATACTGGATGTTAAGTCATGTGTGACCACCTTCCAGGTGAGCAGTACACTCAAAACCCTCTGATCATGTCATGGTCCACCTGATTCCTGCTTACAGACAGAAATTAAAACTCTGTAAACCTGTAGTGAGGACATCAAAGAAATGGAGCAGTCAAGCTGTAGAGGATCTTCAGGCATGCTTGGACTGCACTGACTGGGATGTTTTCAGGACTGCTACCAACAATCTGGATGAGTTTACAGAGGCTGTGACATCCTACATCAGCTTCTGTGAGGACAGCTGCATTCCAACACGCAGCAGGGTGAGTTATAACAATGACAGACCCTGGTTCACAGCTAAGCTCAGACAGCTGAGGTTGGAAAAGGAAGAGGCGATTAGGAGTGGAGACCGGGCCAGGTTTAAGGAGTCAAAGTACAGGTTTAGCAAGGCGGTGCGAGATGCTAAACAGCTGTATGCAGAGAGACTACAAGACCAGTCCTCAAGGAATGACTCTGCTTCTGTCTGGAGAGGATTCAGACGGATCAGCAGCTACAAACCTAAATCCCCCCACTCCATGAACGACTCACGCCTTGCCAACGAGTTGAACCAGTTTTACTGTCGCTTTGAAAGACAATGGGACAGACCTGACACCATCCCCCGTCACACCACTGATCGGCCACAGTCCACCATCTCATCCCCCACCTCCTCCCCCTCTCTTACCATCCAAGAGAGGGATGTTAACAGACTGTTCAGGAGGCAGAAACCTCGCAAAGCAGCGGGGCCGGACTCTGTCTCCCCATCCACCCTGAAGCACTGTGCTGATCAGCTGTCTCCGGTGTTTACAGACATTTTTAACACCTCACTGGAGTCATGCCATGTGCCAGCCTGCTTCAAAGCCTCCACCATCATCCCTGTCCCCAAAAAACCAAGGACCACGGGACTAAACGACTACAGACCCGTCGCCCTGACCTCTGTGGTGATGAAGTCTTTGGAGCGCCTTGTGTTGTCCCACCTTAAATCCATCATAGACCCACTCCCGGGGCAAGGGCAGGCTGCAGCGTATCATTCGCTCTGCAGAGAAGGTGATTGACTGCAATCTTGCATCGCTTCAGGACCTGCACGCCTCCAGGACTCTGAGGCGAGCAGGAAAGACTGCAGCAGCTGACGCCTCCCATCCCGGTCACAAACTGTTTCAGACTCTCCCCTCTGGCAAGAGGCTGCGGTCCATCAGGACCAAAACCTCTCGCCACAAATATTTGTTGTTAATTGTAAGTGGTTGTTGTTCCATTTTTTATATTGTCAGTTGTATTATTTTTCTCTATTCTTCATATATAACTTGCATTTGTTTATTACATATTTCTACATCTATTTATGTCAGCTGTATGTCTGTCTGCGTGTAGCACCTCAACACCAAAGCAAATTCCTTGTATGTGTAAGAAGGTACTTGGCAACAAAGCTCCTTCTGATTCTGACGTCGAGTTGTTAAATGGTCACCACTGGCCAGTATGGGGGTTGAACCCATGACCTTGGCGTTATTAGCACCACGCTCTAACCATCTGAGCTAACCGGCCTGCTGTGGGGTGCTTCTTTCTTTCTTTTTGCTAACAAAATTCAATGCATAAAACAACAGGGACAGACTAAAACAGACAATGGCTCCATACTGGATGTTAAGTCATGTGTGACCACCTTCCAGGTGAGCAGTACACTCAAAACCTTTGACCTGAGCCGCCTGCTTTTGTGGTTCTTTTTTTAAACAATTTGTCCTCCAGAAGTAAAAAAAAAAGAAACGGACAAGTTTTGGATGTTCAGTCGTGTGCAAAGTGCCCCCAAGTCTATGCAAGCACAAATTGTTTAAACTTGAAAATACTCACTTCTTATACGGTCTGTCGCGATGGCTTTAAGTATTTCTCCATAAATAACGGAGGGGCCTTCAACCACGAAGGGACTCGAACCCTCAATCTTCTGATCCGAAGTCAGACGCCTTGTCCGTTAGGCCACGCGGTCCCGTTTCCCTTGCTCACATCTTACAACACTTGGTGATCTGGTCTTGTCAAAGCACTAAGAGTGGCCAGCTTGGGAATCAAACTCAAGATCTTGTAGCTTTTAGCGCCGTGCTAACAGTCACTGGATATCCTGTCATGTGTAAAGTCCTTGTAACTTGGCATAAGAGGGGCAGAATTTGTTTAAATCGGAAAGCTCTCGCTTGTGAGCAGGACAATGCAAACGCCATTCAGCAGCACTGTTCTCCTAATCTGGAATTTTTAATCATAAACTGTAAACCGCTTTACTCCCCCCGTGAGTTTGCTTCATTCATTCTGGTTGGTGCTTACATTCTGCCGCACGCCAACGTGCAGGACGCACAGCGCATGCTGGCCGACCGGATACTGTGTGTGGAGCAGACAAACCCGGACTCCCTTGTTATTGTTCTTGGTGACTTTAACAAAGGAAACCTCTGCCAAGAACTCCCCAAATACAGACAGTTCATTAAGTGTCCAACCAGAGAGGGGAACACTTTGGATCACTGTTACACCACAGTTAGCAGTGCCTATCTCGCCGTTAGACGCGCTCCACTGGGACACTCTGATCATGTCATGGTCCACCTGATTCCTGCTTACAGACAGAAATTAAAACTCTGTAAACCTGTAGTGAGGACATCAAAGAAATGGAGCAGTCAAGCTGTAGAGGATCTTCAGGCATGCTTGGACTGCACTGACTGGGATGTTTTCAGGACTGCTACCAACAATCTGGATGAGTTTACAGAGGCTGTGACATCCTACATCAGCTTCTGTGAGGACAGCTGCATTCCAACACGCAGCAGGGTGAGTTATAACAATGACAGACCCTGGTTCACAGCTAAGCTCAGACAGCTGAGGTTGGAAAAGGAAGAGGCGATTAGGAGTGGAGACCGGGCCAGGTTTAAGGAGTCAAAGTACAGGTTTAGCAAGGCGGTGCGAGATGCTAAACAGCTGTATGCAGAGAGACTACAAGACCAGTCCTCAAGGAATGACTCTGCTTCTGTCTGGAGAGGATTCAGACGGATCAGCAGCTACAAACCTAAATCCCCCCACTCCATGAACGACTCACGCCTTGCCAACGAGTTGAACCAGTTTTACTGTCGCTTTGAAAGACAATGGGACAGACCTGACACCATCCCCCGTCACACCACTGATCGGCCACAGTCCACCATCTCATCCCCCACCTCCTCCCCCTCTCTTACCATCCAAGAGAGGGATGTTAACAGACTGTTCAGGAGGCAGAAACCTCGCAAAGCAGCGGGGCCGGACTCTGTCTCCCCATCCACCCTGAAGCACTGTGCTGATCAGCTGTCTCCGGTGTTTACAGACATTTTTAACACCTCACTGGAGTCATGCCATGTGCCAGCCTGCTTCAAAGCCTCCACCATCATCCCTGTCCCCAAAAAACCAAGGACCACGGGACTAAACGACTACAGACCCGTCGCCCTGACCTCTGTGGTGATGAAGTCTTTGGAGCGCCTTGTGTTGTCCCACCTTAAATCCATCATAGACCCACTCCCGGGGCAAGGGCAGGCTGCAGCGTATCATTCGCTCTGCAGAGAAGGTGATTGACTGCAATCTTGCATCGCTTCAGGACCTGCACGCCTCCAGGACTCTGAGGCGAGCAGGAAAGACTGCAGCAGCTGACGCCTCCCATCCCGGTCACAAACTGTTTCAGACTCTCCCCTCTGGCAAGAGGCTGCGGTCCATCAGGACCAAAACCTCTCGCCACAAATATTTGTTGTTAATTGTAAGTGGTTGTTGTTCCATTTTTTTATATTGTCAGTTGTATTATTTTTCTCTATTCTTCATATATAACTTGCATTTGTTTATTACATATTTCTACATCTATTTATGTCAGCTGTATGTCTGTCTGGTGTAGCACCTCAACACCAAAGCAAATTCCTTGTATGTGTAAGAAGGTACTTGGCAACAAAGCTCCTTCTGATTCTGACGTCGAGTTGTTAAATGGTCACCACTGGCCAGTATGGGGGTTGAACCCATGACCTTGGCGTTATTAGCACCACGCTCTAACCATCTGAGCTAACCGGCCTGCTGTGGGGTGCTTCTTTCTTTCTTTTTGCTAACAAAATTCAATGCATAAAACAACAGGGACAGACTAAAACAGACAATGGCTCCATACTGGATGTTAAGTCATGTGTGACCACCTTCCAGGTGAGCAGTACACTCAAAACCTTTGACCTGAGCCGCCTGCTTTTGTGGTTCTTTTTTTAAACAATTTGTCCTCCAGAAGTAAAAAAAAAAGAAACGGACAAGTTTTGGATGTTCAGTCGTGTGCAAAGTGCCCCAAGTCTATGCAAGCACAAATTGTTTAAACTTGAAAATACTCACTTCTTATACGGTCTGTCGCGATGGCTTTAAGTATTTCTCCATAAATAACGGAGGGGCCTTCAACCACGAAGGGACTCGAACCCTCAATCTTCTGATCCGAAGTCAGACGCCTTGTCCGTTAGGCCACGCGGTCCCGTTTCCCTTGCTCACATCTTACAACACTTGGTGATCTGGTCTTGTCAAAGCACTAAGAGTGGCCAGCTTGGGAATCAAACTCAAGATCTTGTAGCTTTTAGCGCCGTGCTAACAGTCACTGGATATCCTGTCATGTGTAAAGTCCTTGTAACTTGGCATAAGAGGGGCAGAATTTGTTTAAATCGGAAAGCTCTCGCTTGTGAGCAGGACAATGCAAACGCCATTCAGCAGCACTGTTCTCCTAATCTGGAATTTTTAATCATAAACTGTAAACCGCTTTACTCCCCCCGTGAGTTTGCTTCATTCATTCTGGTTGGTGCTTACATTCTGCCGCACGCCAACGTGCAGGACGCACAGCGCATGCTGGCCGACCGGATACTGTGTGTGGAGCAGACAAACCCGGACTCCCTTGTTATTGTTCTTGGTGACTTTAACAAAGGAAACCTCTGCCAAGAACTCCCCAAATACAGACAGTTCATTAAGTGTCCAACCAGAGAGGGGAACACTTTGGATCACTGTTACACCACAGTTAGCAGTGCCTATCTCGCCGTTAGACGCGCTCCACTGGGACACTCTGATCATGTCATGGTCCACCTGATTCCTGCTTACAGACAGAAATTAAAACTCTGTAAACCTGTAGTGAGGACATCAAAGAAATGGAGCAGTCAAGCTGTAGAGGATCTTCAGGCATGCTTGGACTGCACTGACTGGGATGTTTTCAGGACTGCTACCAACAATCTGGATGAGTTTACAGAGGCTGTGACATCCTACATCAGCTTCTGTGAGGACAGCTGCATTCCAACACGCAGCAGGGTGAGTTATAACAATGACAGACCCTGGTTCACAGCTAAGCTCAGACAGCTGAGGTTGGAAAAGGAAGAGGCGATTAGGAGTGGAGACCGGGCCAGGTTTAAGGAGTCAAAGTACAGGTTTAGCAAGGCGGTGCGAGATGCTAAACAGCTGTATGCAGAGAGACTACAAGACCAGTCCTCAAGGAATGACTCTGCTTCTGTCTGGAGAGGATTCAGACGGATCAGCAGCTACAAACCTAAATCCCCCCACTCCATGAACGACTCACGCCTTGCCAACGAGTTGAACCAGTTTTACTGTCGCTTTGAAAGACAATGGGACAGACCTGACACCATCCCCCGTCACACCACTGATCGGCCACAGTCCACCATCTCATCCCCCACCTCCTCCCCCTCTCTTACCATCCAAGAGAGGGATGTTAACAGACTGTTCAGGAGGCAGAAACCTCGCAAAGCAGCGGGGCCGGACTCTGTCTCCCCATCCACCCTGAAGCACTGTGCTGATCAGCTGTCTCCGGTGTTTACAGACATTTTTAACACCTCACTGGAGTCATGCCATGTGCCAGCCTGCTTCAAAGCCTCCACCATCATCCCTGTCCCCAAAAAACCAAGGACCACGGGACTAAACGACTACAGACCCGTCGCCCTGACCTCTGTGGTGATGAAGTCTTTGGAGCGCCTTGTGTTGTCCCACCTTAAATCCATCATAGACCCACTCCCGGGGCAAGGGCAGGCTGCAGCGTATCATTCGCTCTGCAGAGAAGGTGATTGACTGCAATCTTGCATCGCTTCAGGACCTGCACGCCTCCAGGACTCTGAGGCGAGCAGGAAAGACTGCAGCAGCTGACGCCTCCCATCCCGGTCACAAACTGTTTCAGACTCTCCCCTCTGGCAAGAGGCTGCGGTCCATCAGGACCAAAACCTCTCGCCACAAATATTTGTTGTTAATTGTAAGTGGTTGTTGTTCCATTTTTTTATATTGTCAGTTGTATTATTTTTCTCTATTCTTCATATATAACTTGCATTTGTTATTACATATTTCTACATCTATTTATGTCAGCTCTATGTCTGTCTGCGTGTAGCACCTCAACACCAAAGCAAATTCCTTGTATGTGTAAGAAGGTACTTGGCAACAAAGCTCCTTCTGATTCTGACGTCGAGTTGTTAAATGGTCACCACTGGCCAGTATGGGGGTTGAACCCATGACCTTGGCGTTATTAGCACCACGCTCTAACCATCTGAGCTAACCGGCCTGCTGTGGGGTGCTTCTTTCTTTCTTTTTGCTAACAAAATTCAATGCATAAAACAACAGGGACAGACTAAAACAGACAATGGCTCCATACTGGATGTTAAGTCATGTGTGACCACCTTCCAGGTGAGCAGTACACTCAAAACCCTCTGATCATGTCATGGTCCACCTGATTCCTGCTTACAGACAGAAATTAAAACTCTGTAAACCTGTAGTGAGGACATCAAAGAAATGGAGCAGTCAAGCTGTAGAGGATCTTCAGGCATGCTTGGACTGCACTGACTGGGATGTTTTCAGGACTGCTACCAACAATCTGGATGAGTTTACAGAGGCTGTGACATCCTACATCAGCTTCTGTGAGGACAGCTGCATTCCAACACGCAGCAGGGTGAGTTATAACAATGACAGACCCTGGTTCACAGCTAAGCTCAGACAGCTGAGGTTGGAAAAGGAAGAGGCGATTAGGAGTGGAGACCGGGCCAGGTTTAAGGAGTCAAAGTACAGGTTTAGCAAGGCGGTGCGAGATGCTAAACAGCTGTATGCAGAGAGACTACAAGACCAGTCCTCAAGGAATGACTCTGCTTCTGTCTGGAGAGGATTCAGACGGATCAGCAGCTACAAACCTAAATCCCCCCACTCCATGAACGACTCACGCCTTGCCAACGAGTTGAACCAGTTTTACTGTCGCTTTGAAAGACAATGGGACAGACCTGACACCATCCCCGTCACACCACTGATCGGCCACAGTCCACCATCTCATCCCCCACCTCCTCCCCCTCTCTTACCATCCAAGAGAGGGATGTTAACAGACTGTTCAGGAGGCAGAAACCTCGCAAAGCAGCGGGGCCGGACTCTGTCTCCCCATCCACCCTGAAGCACTGTGCTGATCAGCTGTCTCCGGTGTTTACAGACATTTTTAACACCTCACTGGAGTCATGCCATGTGCCAGCCTGCTTCAAAGCCTCCACCATCATCCCTGTCCCCAAAAAACCAAGGACCACGGGACTAAACGACTACAGACCCGTCGCCCTGACCTCTGTGGTGATGAAGTCTTTGGAGCGCCTTGTGTTGTCCCACCTTAAATCCATCATAGACCCACTCCCGGGGCAAGGGCAGGCTGCAGCGTATCATTCGCTCTGCAGAGAAGGTGATTGACTGCAATCTTGCATCGCTTCAGGACCTGCACGCCTCCAGGACTCTGAGGCGAGCAGGAAAGACTGCAGCAGCTGACGCCTCCCATCCCGGTCACAAACTGTTTCAGACTCTCCCCTCTGGCAAGAGGCTGCGGTCCATCAGGACCAAAACCTCTCGCCACAAATATTTGTTGTTAATTTAAGTGGTTGTTGTTCCATTTTTTTATATTGTCAGTTGTATTATTTTTCTCTATTCTTCATATATAACTTGCATTTGTTTATTACATATTTCTACATCTATTTATGTCAGCTGTATGTCTGTCTGCGTGTAGCACCTCAACACCAAAGCAAATTCCTTGTATGTGTAAGAAGGTACTTGGCAACAAAGCTCCTTCTGATTCTGACGTCGAGTTGTTAAATGGTCACCACTGGCCAGTATGGGGGTTGAACCCATGACCTTGGCGTTATTAGCACCACGCTCTAACCATCTGAGCTAACCGGCCTGCTGTGGGGTGCTTCTTTCTTTCTTTTTGCTAACAAAATTCAATGCATAAAACAACAGGGACAGACTAAAACAGACAATGGCTCCATACTGGATGTTAAGTCATGTGTGACCACCTTCCAGGTGAGCAGTACACTCAAAACCTTTGACCTGAGCCGCCTGCTTTTGTGGTTCTTTTTTTAAACAATTTGTCCTCCAGAAGTAAAAAAAAAAGAAACGGACAAGTTTTGGATGTTCAGTCGTGTGCAAAGTGCCCCCAAGTCTATGCAAGCACAAATTGTTTAAACTTGAAAATACTCACTTCTTATACGGTCTGTCGCGATGGCTTTAAGTATTTCTCCATAAATAACGGAGGGGCCTTCAACCACGAAGGGACTCGAACCCTCAATCTTCTGATCCGAAGTCAGACGCCTTGTCCTTAGGCCACGCGGTCCCGTTTCCCTTGCTCACATCTTACAACACTTGGTGATCTGGTCTTGTCAAAGCACTAAGAGTGGCCAGCTTGGGAATCAAACTCAAGATCTTGTAGCTTTTAGCGCCGTGCTAACAGTCACTGGATATCCTGTCATGTGTAAAGTCCTTGTAACTTGGCATAAGAGGGGCAGAATTTGTTTAAATCGGAAAGCTCTCGCTTGTGAGCAGGACAATGCAAACGCCATTCAGCAGCACTGTTCTCCTAATCTGGAATTTTTAATCATAAACTGTAAACCGCTTTACTCCCCCCGTGAGTTTGCTTCATTCATTCTGGTTGGTGCTTACATTCTGCCGCACGCCAACGTGCAGGACGCACAGCGCATGCTGGCCGACCGGATACTGTGTGTGGAGCAGACAAACCCGGACTCCCTTGTTATTGTTCTTGGTGACTTTAACAAAGGAAACCTCTGCCAAGAACTCCCCAAATACAGACAGTTCATTAAGTGTCCAACCAGAGAGGGGAACACTTTGGATCACTGTTACACCACAGTTAGCAGTGCCTATCTCGCCGTTAGACGCGCTCCACTGGGACACTCTGATCATGTCATGGTCCACCTGATTCCTGCTTACAGACAGAAATTAAAACTCTGTAAACCTGTAGTGAGGACATCAAAGAAATGGAGCAGTCAAGCTGTAGAGGATCTTCAGGCATGCTTGGACTGCACTGACTGGGATGTTTTCAGGACTGCTACCAACAATCTGGATGAGTTTACAGAGGCTGTGACATCCTACATCAGCTTCTGTGAGGACAGCTGCATTCCAACACGCAGCAGGGTGAGTTATAACAATGACAGACCCTGGTTCACAGCTAAGCTCAGACAGCTGAGGTTGGAAAAGGAAGAGGCGATTAGGAGTGGAGACCGGGCCAGGTTTAAGGAGTCAAAGTACAGGTTTAGCAAGGCGGTGCGAGATGCTAAACAGCTGTATGCAGAGAGACTACAAGACCAGTCCTCAAGGAATGACTCTGCTTCTGTCTGGAGAGGATTCAGACGGATCAGCAGCTACAAACCTAAATCCCCCCACTCCATGAACGACTCACGCCTTGCCAACGAGTTGAACCAGTTTTACTGTCGCTTTGAAAGACAATGGGACAGACCTGACACCATCCCCCGTCACACCACTGATCGGCCACAGTCCACCATCTCATCCCCCACCTCCTCCCCCTCTCTTACCATCCAAGAGAGGGATGTTAACAGACTGTTCAGGAGGCAGAAACCTCGCAAAGCAGCGGGGCCGGACTCTGTCTCCCCATCCACCCTGAAGCACTGTGCTGATCAGCTGTCTCCGGTGTTTACAGACATTTTTAACACCTCACTGGAGTCATGCCATGTGCCAGCCTGCTTCAAAGCCTCCACCATCATCCCTGTCCCCAAAAAACCAAGGACCACGGGACTAAACGACTACAGACCCGTCGCCCTGACCTCTGTGGTGATGAAGTCTTTGGAGCGCCTTGTGTTGTCCCACCTTAAATCCATCATAGACCCACTCCCGGGGCAAGGGCAGGCTGCAGCGTATCATTCGCTCTGCAGAGAAGGTGATTGACTGCAATCTTGCATCGCTTCAGGACCTGCACGCCTCCAGGACTCTGAGGCGAGCAGGAAAGACTGCAGCAGCTGACGCCTCCCATCCCGGTCACAAACTGTTTCAGACTCTCCCCTCTGGCAAGAGGCTGCGGTCCATCAGGACCAAAACCTCTCGCCACAAATATTTGTTGTTAATTGTAAGTGGTTGTTGTTCCATTTTTTTATATTGTCAGTTGTATTATTTTTCTCTATTCTTCATATATAACTTGCATTTGTTTATTACATATTTCTACATCTATTATGTCAGCTGTATGTCTGCGTGTAGCACCTCAACACCAAAGCAAATTCCTTGTATGTGTAAGAAGGTACTTGGCAACAAAGCTCCTTCTGATTCTGACGTCGAGTTGTTAAATGGTCACCACTGGCCAGTATGGGGGTTGAACCCATGACCTTGGCGTTATTAGCACCACGCTCTAACCATCTGAGCTAACCGGCCTGCTGTGGGGTGCTTCTTTCTTTCTTTTTGCTAACAAAATTCAATGCATAAAACAACAGGGACAGACTAAAACAGACAATGGCTCCATACTGGATGTTAAGTCATGTGTGACCACCTTCCAGGTGAGCAGTACACTCAAAACCCTCTGATCATGTCATGGTCCACCTGATTCCTGCTTACAGACAGAAATTAAAACTCTGTAAACCTGTAGTGAGGACATCAAAGAAATGGAGCAGTCAAGCTGTAGAGGATCTTCAGGCATGCTTGGACTGCACTGACTGGGATGTTTTCAGGACTGCTACCAACAATCTGGATGAGTTTACAGAGGCTGTGACATCCTACATCAGCTTCTGTGAGGACAGCTGCATTCCAACACGCAGCAGGGTGAGTTATAACAATGACAGACCCTGGTTCACAGCTAAGCTCAGACAGCTGAGGTTGGAAAAGGAAGAGGCGATTAGGAGTGGAGACCGGGCCAGGTTTAAGGAGTCAAAGTACAGGTTTAGCAAGGCGGTGCGAGATGCTAAACAGCTGTATGCAGAGAGACTACAAGACCAGTCCTCAAGGAATGACTCTGCTTCTGTCTGGAGAGGATTCAGACGGATCAGCAGCTACAAACCTAAATCCCCCCACTCCATGAACGACTCACGCCTTGCCAACGAGTTGAACCAGTTTTACTGTCGCTTTGAAAGACAATGGGACAGACCTGACACCATCCCCCGTCACACCACTGATCGGCCACAGTCCACCATCTCATCCCCCACCTCCTCCCCCTCTCTTACCATCCAAGAGAGGGATGTTAACAGACTGTTCAGGAGGCAGAAACCTCGCAAAGCAGCGGGGCCGGACTCTGTCTCCCCATCCACCCTGAAGCACTGTGCTGATCAGCTGTCTCCGGTGTTTACAGACATTTTTAACACCTCACTGGAGTCATGCCATGTGCCAGCCTGCTTCAAAGCCTCCACCATCATCCCTGTCCCCAAAAAACCAAGGACCACGGGACTAAACGACTACAGACCCGTCGCCCTGACCTCTGTGGTGATGAAGTCTTTGGAGCGCCTTGTGTTGTCCCACCTTAAATCCATCATAGACCCACTCCCGGGGCAAGGGCAGGCTGCAGCGTATCATTCGCTCTGCAGAGAAGGTGATTGACTGCAATCTTGCATCGCTTCAGGACCTGCACGCCTCCAGGACTCTGAGGCGAGCAGGAAAGACTGCAGCAGCTGACGCCTCCCATCCCGGTCACAAACTGTTTCAGACTCTCCCCTCTGGCAAGAGGCTGCGGTCCATCAGGACCAAAACCTCTCGCCACAAATATTTGTTGTTAATTGTAAGTGGTTGTTGTTCCATTTTTTTATATTGTCAGTTGTATTATTTTTCTCTATTCTTCATATATAACTTGCATTTGTTTATTACATATTTCTACATCTATTTATGTCAGCTGTATGTATGTCTGCGTGTAGCACCTCAACACCAAAGCAAATTCCTTGTATGTGTAAGAAGGTACTTGGCAACAAAGCTCCTTCTGATTCTGACGTCGAGTTGTTAAATGGTCACCACTGGCCAGTATGGGGGTTGAACCCATGACCTTGGCGTTATTAGCACCACGCTCTAACCATCTGAGCTAACCGGCCTGCTGTGGGGTGCTTCTTTCTTTCTTTTTGCTAACAAAATTCAATGCATAAAACAACAGGGACAGACTAAAACAGACAATGGCTCCATACTGGATGTTAAGTCATGTGTGACCACCTTCCAGGTGAGCAGTACACTCAAAACCTTTGACCTGAGCCGCCTGCTTTTGTGGTTCTTTTTTTAAACAATTTGTCCTCCAGAAGTAAAAAAAAAAGAAACGGACAAGTTTTGGATGTTCAGTCGTGTGCAAAGTGCCCCCAAGTCTATGCAAGCACAAATTGTTTAAACTTGAAAATACTCACTTCTTATACGGTCTGTCGCGATGGCTTTAAGTATTTCTCCATAAATAACGGAGGGGCCTTCAACCACGAAGGGACTCGAACCCTCAATCTTCTGATCCGAAGTCAGACGCCTTGTCCGTTAGGCCACGCGGTCCCGTTTCCCTTGCTCACATCTTACAACACTTGGTGATCTGGTCTTGTCAAAGCACTAAGAGTGGCCAGCTTGGGAATCAAACTCAAGATCTTGTAGCTTTTAGCGCCGTGCTAACAGTCACTGGATATCCTGTCATGTGTAAAGTCCTTGTAACTTGGCATAAGAGGGGCAGAATTTGTTTAAATCGGAAAGCTCTCGCTTGTGAGCAGGACAATGCAAACGCCATTCAGCAGCACTGTTCTCCTAATCTGGAATTTTTAATCATAAACTGTAAACCGCTTTACTCCCCCCGTGAGTTTGCTTCATTCATTCTGGTTGGTGCTTACATTCTGCCGCACGCCAACGTGCAGGACGCACAGCGCATGCTGGCCGACCGGATACTGTGTGTGGAGCAGACAAACCCGGACTCCCTTGTTATTGTTCTTGGTGACTTTAACAAAGGAAACCTCTGCCAAGAACTCCCCAAATACAGACAGTTCATTAAGTGTCCAACCAGAGAGGGGAACACTTTGGATCACTGTTACACCACAGTTAGCAGTGCCTATCTCGCCGTTAGACGCGCTCCACTGGGACACTCTGATCATGTCATGGTCCACCTGATTCCTGCTTACAGACAGAAATTAAAACTCTGTAAACCTGTAGTGAGGACATCAAAGAAATGGAGCAGTCAAGCTGTAGAGGATCTTCAGGCATGCTTGGACTGCACTGACTGGGATGTTTTCAGGACTGCTACCAACAATCTGGATGAGTTTACAGAGGCTGTGACATCCTACATCAGCTTCTGTGAGGACAGCTGCATTCCAACACGCAGCAGGGTGAGTTATAACAATGACAGACCCTGGTTCACAGCTAAGCTCAGACAGCTGAGGTTGGAAAAGGAAGAGGCGATTAGGAGTGGAGACCGGGCCAGGTTTAAGGAGTCAAAGTACAGGTTTAGCAAGGCGGTGCGAGATGCTAAACAGCTGTATGCAGAGAGACTACAAGACCAGTCCTCAAGGAATGACTCTGCTTCTGTCTGGAGAGGATTCAGACGGATCAGCAGCTACAAACCTAAATCCCCCCACTCCATGAACGACTCACGCCTTGCCAACGAGTTGAACCAGTTTTACTGTCGCTTTGAAAGACAATGGGACAGACCTGACACCATCCCCCGTCACACCACTGATCGGCCACAGTCCACCATCTCATCCCCCACCTCCTCCCCCTCTCTTACCATCCAAGAGAGGGATGTTAACAGACTGTTCAGGAGGCAGAAACCTCGCAAAGCAGCGGGGCCGGACTCTGTCTCCCCATCCACCCTGAAGCACTGTGCTGATCAGCTGTCTCCGGTGTTTACAGACATTTTTAACACCTCACTGGAGTCATGCCATGTGCCAGCCTGCTTCAAAGCCTCCACCATCATCCCTGTCCCCAAAAAACCAAGGACCACGGGACTAAACGACTACAGACCCGTCGCCCTGACCTCTGTGGTGATGAAGTCTTTGGAGCGCCTTGTGTTGTCCCACCTTAAATCCATCATAGACCCACTCCCGGGGCAAGGGCAGGCTGCAGCGTATCATTCGCTCTGCAGAGAAGGTGATTGACTGCAATCTTGCATCGCTTCAGGACCTGCACGCCTCCAGGACTCTGAGGCGAGCAGGAAAGACTGCAGCAGCTGACGCCTCCCATCCCGGTCACAAACTGTTTCAGACTCTCCCCTCTGGCAAGAGGCTGCGGTCCATCAGGACCAAAACCTCTCGCCACAAATATTTGTTGTTAATTGTAAGTGGTTGTTGTTCCATTTTTTTATATTGTCAGTTGTATTATTTTTCTCTATTCTTCATATATAACTTGCATTTGTTTATTACATATTTCTACATCTATTTATGTCAGCTGTATGTCTGCGTGTAGCACCTCAACACCAAAGCAAATTCCTTGTATGTGTAAGAAGGTACTTGGCAACAAAGCTCCTTCTGATTCTGACGTCGAGTTGTTAAATGGTCACCACTGGCCAGTATGGGGGTTGAACCCATGACCTTGGCGTTATTAGCACCACGCTCTAACCATCTGAGCTAACCGGCCTGCTGTGGGGTGCTTCTTTCTTTCTTTTTGCTAACAAAATTCAATGCATAAAACAACAGGGACAGACTAAAACAGACAATGGCTCCATACTGGATGTTAAGTCATGTGTGACCACCTTCCAGGTGAGCAGTACACTCAAAACCTTTGACCTGAGCCGCCTGCTTTTGTGGTTCTTTTTTTAAACAATTTGTCCTCCAGAAGTAAAAAAAAAAGAAACGGACAAGTTTTGGATGTTCAGTCGTGTGCAAAGTGCCCCCAAGTCTATGCAAGCACAAATTGTTTAAACTTGAAAATACTCACTTCTTATACGGTCTGTCGCGATGGCTTTAAGTATTTCTCCATAAATAACGGAGGGGCCTTCAACCACGAAGGGACTCGAACCCTCAATCTTCTGATCCGAAGTCAGACGCCTTGTCCGTTAGGCCACGCGGTCCCGTTTCCCTTGCTCACATCTTACAACACTTGGTGATCTGGTCTTGTCAAAGCACTAAGAGTGGCCAGCTTGGGAATCAAACTCAAGATCTTGTAGCTTTTAGCGCCGTGCTAACAGTCACTGGATATCCTGTCATGTGTAAAGTCCTTGTAACTTGGCATAAGAGGGGCAGAATTTGTTTAAATCGGAAAGCTCTCGCTTGTGAGCAGGACAATGCAAACGCCATTCAGCAGCACTGTTCTCCTAATCTGGAATTTTTAATCATAAACTGTAAACCGCTTTACTCCCCCCGTGAGTTTGCTTCATTCATTCTGGTTGGTGCTTACATTCTGCCGCACGCCAACGTGCAGGACGCACAGCGCATGCTGGCCGACCGGATACTGTGTGTGGAGCAGACAAACCCGGACTCCCTTGTTATTGTTCTTGGTGACTTTAACAAAGGAAACCTCTGCCAAGAACTCCCCAAATACAGACAGTTCATTAAGTGTCCAACCAGAGAGGGGAACACTTTGGATCACTGTTACACCACAGTTAGCAGTGCCTATCTCGCCGTTAGACGCGCTCCACTGGGACACTCTGATCATGTCATGGTCCACCTGATTCCTGCTTACAGACAGAAATTAAAACTCTGTAAACCTGTAGTGAGGACATCAAAGAAATGGAGCAGTCAAGCTGTAGAGGATCTTCAGGCATGCTTGGACTGCACTGACTGGGATGTTTTCAGGACTGCTACCAACAATCTGGATGAGTTTACAGAGGCTGTGACATCCTACATCAGCTTCTGTGAGGACAGCTGCATTCCAACACGCAGCAGGGTGAGTTATAACAATGACAGACCCTGGTTCACAGCTAAGCTCAGACAGCTGAGGTTGGAAAAGGAAGAGGCGATTAGGAGTGGAGACCGGGCCAGGTTTAAGGAGTCAAAGTACAGGTTTAGCAAGGCGGTGCGAGATGCTAAACAGCTGTATGCAGAGAGACTACAAGACCAGTCCTCAAGGAATGACTCTGCTTCTGTCTGGAGAGGATTCAGACGGATCAGCAGCTACAAACCTAAATCCCCCCACTCCATGAACGACTCACGCCTTGCCAACGAGTTGAACCAGTTTTACTGTCGCTTTGAAAGACAATGGGACAGACCTGACACCATCCCCCGTCACACCACTGATCGGCCACAGTCCACCATCTCATCCCCCACCTCCTCCCCCTCTCTTACCATCCAAGAGAGGGATGTTAACAGACTGTTCAGGAGGCAGAAACCTCGCAAAGCAGCGGGGCCGGACTCTGTCTCCCCATCCACCCTGAAGCACTGTGCTGATCAGCTGTCTCCGGTGTTTACAGACATTTTTAACACCTCACTGGAGTCATGCCATGTGCCAGCCTGCTTCAAAGCCTCCACCATCATCCCTGTCCCCAAAAAACCAAGGACCACGGGACTAAACGACTACAGACCCGTCGCCCTGACCTCTGTGGTGATGAAGTCTTTGGAGCGCCTTGTGTTGTCCCACCTTAAATCCATCATAGACCCACTCCCGGGGCAAGGGCAGGCTGCAGCGTATCATTCGCTCTGCAGAGAAGGTGACTGATCTTGCATCGCTTCAGGACCTGCACGCCTCCAGGACTCTGAGGCGAGCAGGAAAGACTGCAGCAGCTGACGCCTCCCATCCCGGTCACAAACTGTTTCAGACTCTCCCCTCTGGCAAGAGGCTGCGGTCCATCAGGACCAAAACCTCTCGCCACAAATATTTGTTGTTAATTGTAAGTGGTTGTTGTTCCATTTTTTTATATTGTCAGTTGTATTATTTTTCTCTATTCTTCATATATAACTTGCATTTGTTTATTACATATTTCTACATCTATTTATGTCAGCTCTATGTCTGTCTGCGTGTAGCACCTCAACACCAAAGCAAATTCCTTGTATGTGTAAGAAGGTACTTGGCAACAAAGCTCCTTCTGATTCTGACGTCGAGTTGTTAAATGGTCACCACTGGCCAGTATGGGGGTTGAACCCATGACCTTGGCGTTATTAGCACCACGCTCTAACCATCTGAGCTAACCGGCCTGCTGTGGGGTGCTTCTTTCTTTCTTTTTGCTAACAAAATTCAATGCATAAAACAACAGGGACAGACTAAAACAGACAATGGCTCCATACTGGATGTTAAGTCATGTGTGACCACCTTCCAGGTGAGCAGTACACTCAAAACCTTTGACCTGAGCCGCCTGCTTTTGTGGTTCTTTTTTTAAACAATTTGTCCTCCAGAAGTAAAAAAAAAAGAAACGGACAAGTTTTGGATGTTCAGTCGTGTGCAAAGTGCCCCCAAGTCTATGCAAGCACAAATTGTTTAAACTTGAAAATACTCACTTCTTATACGGTCTGTCGCGATGGCTTTAAGTATTTCTCCATAAAAACGGAGGGGCCTTCAACCACGAAGGGACTCGAACCCTCAATCTTCTGATCCGAAGTCAGACGCCTTGTCCGTTAGGCCACGCGGTCCCGTTTCCCTTGCTCACATCTTACAACACTTGGTGATCTGGTCTTGTCAAAGCACTAAGAGTGGCCAGCTTGGGAATCAAACTCAAGATCTTGTAGCTTTTAGCGCCGTGCTAACAGTCACTGGATATCCTGTCATGTGTAAAGTCCTTGTAACTTGGCATAAGAGGGGCAGAATTTGTTTAAATCGGAAAGCTCTCGCTTGTGAGCAGGACAATGCAAACGCCATTCAGCAGCACTGTTCTCCTAATCTGGAATTTTTAATCATAAACTGTAAACCGCTTTACTCCCCCCGTGAGTTTGCTTCATTCATTCTGGTTGGTGCTTACATTCTGCCGCACGCCAACGTGCAGGACGCACAGCGCATGCTGGCCGACCGGATACTGTGTGTGGAGCAGACAAACCCGGACTCCCTTGTTATTGTTCTTGGTGACTTTAACAAAGGAAACCTCTGCCAAGAACTCCCCAAATACAGACAGTTCATTAAGTGTCCAACCAGAGAGGGGAACACTTTGGATCACTGTTACACCACAGTTAGCAGTGCCTATCTCGCCGTTAGACGCGCTCCACTGGGACACTCTGATCATGTCATGGTCCACCTGATTCCTGCTTACAGACAGAAATTAAAACTCTGTAAACCTGTAGTGAGGACATCAAAGAAATGGAGCAGTCAAGCTGTAGAGGATCTTCAGGCATGCTTGGACTGCACTGACTGGGATGTTTTCAGGACTGCTACCAACAATCTGGATGAGTTTACAGAGGCTGTGACATCCTACATCAGCTTCTGTGAGGACAGCTGCATTCCAACACGCAGCAGGGTGAGTTATAACAATGACAGACCCTGGTTCACAGCTAAGCTCAGACAGCTGAGGTTGGAAAAGGAAGAGGCGATTAGGAGTGGAGACCGGGCCAGGTTTAAGGAGTCAAAGTACAGGTTTAGCAAGGCGGTGCGAGATGCTAAACAGCTGTATGCAGAGAGACTACAAGACCAGTCCTCAAGGAATGACTCTGCTTCTGTCTGGAGAGGATTCAGACGGATCAGCAGCTACAAACCTAAATCCCCCCACTCCATGAACGACTCACGCCTTGCCAACGAGTTGAACCAGTTTTACTGTCGCTTTGAAAGACAATGGGACAGACCTGACACCATCCCCCGTCACACCACTGATCGGCCACAGTCCACCATCTCATCCCCCACCTCCTCCCCCTCTCTTACCATCCAAGAGAGGGATGTTAACAGACTGTTCAGGAGGCAGAAACCTCGCAAAGCAGCGGGGCCGGACTCTGTCTCCCCATCCACCCTGAAGCACTGTGCTGATCAGCTGTCTCCGGTGTTTACAGACATTTTTAACACCTCACTGGAGTCATGCCATGTGCCAGCCTGCTTCAAAGCCTCCACCATCATCCCTGTCCCCAAAAAACCAAGGACCACGGGACTAAACGACTACAGACCCGTCGCCCTGACCTCTGTGGTGATGAAGTCTTTGGAGCGCCTTGTGTTGTCCCACCTTAAATCCATCATAGACCCACTCCCGGGGCAAGGGCAGGCTGCAGCGTATCATTCGCTCTGCAGAGAAGGTGATTGACTGCAATCTTGCATCGCTTCAGGACCTGCACGCCTCCAGGACTCTGAGGCGAGCAGGAAAGACTGCAGCAGCTGACGCCTCCCATCCCGGTCACAAACTGTTTCAGACTCTCCCCTCTGGCAAGAGGCTGCGGTCCATCAGGACCAAAACCTCTCGCCACAAATATTTGTTGTTAATTGTAAGTGGTTGTTGTTCCATTTTTTTATATTGTCAGTTGTATTATTTTTCTCTATTCTTCATATATAACTTGCATTTGTTTATTACATATTTCTACATCTATTTATGTCAGTCATCTATGTATGTCTGCGTGTAGCACCTCAACACCAAAGCAAATTCCTTGTATGTGTAAGAAGGTACTTGGCAACAAAGCTCCTTCTGATTCTGACGTCGAGTTGTTAAATGGTCACCACTGGCCAGTATGGGGGTTGAACCCATGACCTTGGCGTTATTAGCACCACGCTCTAACCATCTGAGCTAACCGGCCTGCTGTGGGGTGCTTCTTTCTTTCTTTTTGCTAACAAAATTCAATGCATAAAACAACAGGGACAGACTAAAACAGACAATGGCTCCATACTGGATGTTAAGTCATGTGTGACCACCTTCCAGGTGAGCAGTACACTCAAAACCCTCTGATCATGTCATGGTCCACCTGATTCCTGCTTACAGACAGAAATTAAAACTCTGTAAACCTGTAGTGAGGACATCAAAGAAATGGAGCAGTCAAGCTGTAGAGGATCTTCAGGCATGCTTGGACTGCACTGACTGGGATGTTTTCAGGACTGCTACCAACAATCTGGATGAGTTTACAGAGGCTGTGACATCCTACATCAGCTTCTGTGAGGACAGCTGCATTCCAACACGCAGCAGGGTGAGTTATAACAATGACAGACCCTGGTTCACAGCTAAGCTCAGACAGCTGAGGTTGGAAAAGGAAGAGGCGATTAGGAGTGGAGACCGGGCCAGGTTTAAGGAGTCAAAGTACAGGTTTAGCAAGGCGGTGCGAGATGCTAAACAGCTGTATGCAGAGAGACTACAAGACCAGTCCTCAAGGAATGACTCTGCTTCTGTCTGGAGAGGATTCAGACGGATCAGCAGCTACAAACCTAAATCCCCCCACTCCATGAACGACTCACGCCTTGCCAACGAGTTGAACCAGTTTTACTGTCGCTTTGAAAGACAATGGGACAGACCTGACACCATCCCCCGTCACACCACTGATCGGCCACAGTCCACCATCTCATCCCCCACCTCCTCCCCCTCTCTTACCATCCAAGAGAGGGATGTTAACAGACTGTTCAGGAGGCAGAAACCTCGCAAAGCAGCGGGGCCGGACTCTGTCTCCCCATCCACCCTGAAGCACTGTGCTGATCAGCTGTCTCCGGTGTTTACAGACATTTTTAACACCTCACTGGAGTCATGCCATGTGCCAGCCTGCTTCAAAGCCTCCACCATCATCCCTGTCCCCAAAAAACCAAGGACCACGGGACTAAACGACTACAGACCCGTCGCCCTGACCTCTGTGGTGATGAAGTCTTTGGAGCGCCTTGTGTTGTCCCACCTTAAATCCATCATAGACCCACTCCCGGGGCAAGGGCAGGCTGCAGCGTATCATTCGCTCTGCAGAGAAGGTGATTGACTGCAATCTTGCATCGCTTCAGGACCTGCACGCCTCCAGGACTCTGAGGCGAGCAGGAAAGACTGCAGCAGCTGACGCCTCCCATCCCGGTCACAAACTGTTTCAGACTCTCCCCTCTGGCAAGAGGCTGCGGTCCATCAGGACCAAAACCTCTCGCCACAAATATTTGTTGTTAATTGTAAGTGGTTGTTGTTCCATTTTTTTATATTGTCAGTTGTATTATTTTTCTCTATTCTTCATATATAACTTGCATTTGTTTATTACATATTTCTACATCTATTTATGTCAGTCATCTATGTATGTCTGCGTGTAGCACCTCAACACCAAAGCAAATTCCTTGTATGTGTAAGAAGGTACTTGGCAACAAAGCTCCTTCTGATTCTGACGTCGAGTTGTTAAATGGTCACCACTGGCCAGTATGGGGGTTGAACCCATGACCTTGGCGTTATTAGCACCACGCTCTAACCATCTGAGCTAACCGGCCTGCTGTGGGGTGCTTCTTTCTTTCTTTTTGCTAACAAAATTCAATGCATAAAACAACAGGGACAGACTAAAACAGACAATGGCTCCATACTGGATGTTAAGTCATGTGTGACCACCTTCCAGGTGAGCAGTACACTCAAAACCCTCTGATCATGTCATGGTCCACCTGATTCCTGCTTACAGACAGAAATTAAAACTCTGTAAACCTGTAGTGAGGACATCAAAGAAATGGAGCAGTCAAGCTGTAGAGGATCTTCAGGCATGCTTGGACTGCACTGACTGGGATGTTTTCAGGACTGCTACCAACAATCTGGATGAGTTTACAGAGGCTGTGACATCCTACATCAGCTTCTGTGAGGACAGCTGCATTCCAACACGCAGCAGGGTGAGTTATAACAATGACAGACCCTGGTTCACAGCTAAGCTCAGACAGCTGAGGTTGGAAAAGGAAGAGGCGATTAGGAGTGGAGACCGGGCCAGGTTTAAGGAGTCAAAGTACAGGTTTAGCAAGGCGGTGCGAGATGCTAAACAGCTGTATGCAGAGAGACTACAAGACCAGTCCTCAAGGAATGACTCTGCTTCTGTCTGGAGAGGATTCAGACGGATCAGCAGCTACAAACCTAAATCCCCCCACTCCATGAACGACTCACGCCTTGCCAACGAGTTGAACCAGTTTTACTGTCGCTTTGAAAGACAATGGGACAGACCTGACACCATCCCCCGTCACACCACTGATCGGCCACAGTCCACCATCTCATCCCCCACCTCCTCCCCCTCTCTTACCATCCAAGAGAGGGATGTTAACAGACTGTTCAGGAGGCAGAAACCTCGCAAAGCAGCGGGGCCGGACTCTGTCTCCCCATCCACCCTGAAGCACTGTGCTGATCAGCTGTCTCCGGTGTTTACAGACATTTTTAACACCTCACTGGAGTCATGCCATGTGCCAGCCTGCTTCAAAGCCTCCACCATCATCCCTGTCCCCAAAAAACCAAGGACCACGGGACTAAACGACTACAGACCCGTCGCCCTGACCTCTGTGGTGATGAAGTCTTTGGAGCGCCTTGTGTTGTCCCACCTTAAATCCATCATAGACCCACTCCCGGGGCAAGGGCAGGCTGCAGCGTATCATTCGCTCTGCAGAGAAGGTGATTGACTGCAATCTTGCATCGCTTCAGGACCTGCACGCCTCCAGGACTCTGAGGCGAGCAGGAAAGACTGCAGCAGCTGACGCCTCCCATCCCGGTCACAAACTGTTTCAGACTCTCCCCTCTGGCAAGAGGCTGCGGTCCATCAGGACCAAAACCTCTCGCCACAAATATTTGTTGTTAATTCTAAGTGGTTGTTGTTCCATTTTTTTATATTGTCAGTTGTATTATTTTTCTCTATTCTTCATATATAACTTGCATTTGTTTATTACATATTTCTACATCTATTTATGTCAGTCATCTATGTATGTCTGCGTGTAGCACCTCAACACCAAAGCAAATTCCTTGTATGTGTAAGAAGGTACTTGGCAACAAAGCTCCTTCTGATTCTGACGTCGAGTTGTTAAATGGTCACCACTGGCCAGTATGGGGGTTGAACCCATGACCTTGGCGTTATTAGCACCACGCTCTAACCATCTGAGCTAACCGGCCTGCTGTGGGGTGCTTCTTTCTTTCTTTTTGCTAACAAAATTCAATGCATAAAACAACAGGGACAGACTAAAACAGACAATGGCTCCATACTGGATGTTAAGTCATGTGTGACCACCTTCCAGGTGAGCAGTACACTCAAAACCCTCTGATCATGTCATGGTCCACCTGATTCCTGCTTACAGACAGAAATTAAAACTCTGTAAACCTGTAGTGAGGACATCAAAGAAATGGAGCAGTCAAGCTGTAGAGGATCTTCAGGCATGCTTGGACTGCACTGACTGGGATGTTTTCAGGACTGCTACCAACAATCTGGATGAGTTTACAGAGGCTGTGACATCCTACATCAGCTTCTGTGAGGACAGCTGCATTCCAACACGCAGCAGGGTGAGTTATAACAATGACAGACCCTGGTTCACAGCTAAGCTCAGACAGCTGAGGTTGGAAAAGGAAGAGGCGATTAGGAGTGGAGACCGGGCCAGGTTTAAGGAGTCAAAGTACAGGTTTAGCAAGGCGGTGCGAGATGCTAAACAGCTGTATGCAGAGAGACTACAAGACCAGTCCTCAAGGAATGACTCTGCTTCTGTCTGGAGAGGATTCAGACGGATCAGCAGCTACAAACCTAAATCCCCCCACTCCATGAACGACTCACGCCTTGCCAACGAGTTGAACCAGTTTTACTGTCGCTTTGAAAGACAATGGGACAGACCTGACACCATCCCCCGTCACACCACTGATCGGCCACAGTCCACCATCTCATCCCCCACCTCCTCCCCCTCTCTTACCATCCAAGAGAGGGATGTTAACAGACTGTTCAGGAGGCAGAAACCTCGCAAAGCAGCGGGGCCGGACTCTGTCTCCCCATCCACCCTGAAGCACTGTGCTGATCAGCTGTCTCCGGTGTTTACAGACATTTTTAACACCTCACTGGAGTCATGCCATGTGCCAGCCTGCTTCAAAGCCTCCACCATCATCCCTGTCCCCAAAAAACCAAGGACCACGGGACTAAACGACTACAGACCCGTCGCCCTGACCTCTGTGGTGATGAAGTCTTTGGAGCGCCTTGTGTTGTCCCACCTTAAATCCATCATAGACCCACTCCCGGGGCAAGGGCAGGCTGCAGCGTATCATTCGCTCTGCAGAGAAGGTGATTGACTGCAATCTTGCATCGCTTCAGGACCTGCACGCCTCCAGGACTCTGAGGCGAGCAGGAAAGACTGCAGCAGCTGACGCCTCCCATCCCGGTCACAAACTGTTTCAGACTCTCCCCTCTGGCAAGAGGCTGCGGTCCATCAGGACCAAAACCTCTCGCCACAAATATTTGTTGTTAATTCTAAGTGGTTGTTGTTCCATTTTTTTATATTGTCAGTTGTATTATTTTTCTCTATTCTTCATATATAACTTGCATTTGTTTATTACATATTTCTACATCTATTTATGTCAGTCATCTATGTATGTCTGCGTGTAGCACCTCAACACCAAAGCAAATTCCTTGTATGTGTAAGAAGGTACTTGGCAACAAAGCTCCTTCTGATTCTGACGTCGAGTTGTTAAATGGTCACCACTGGCCAGTATGGGGGTTGAACCCATGACCTTGGCGTTATTAGCACCACGCTCTAACCATCTGAGCTAACCGGCCTGCTGTGGGGTGCTTCTTTCTTTCTTTTTGCTAACAAAATTCAATGCATAAAACAACAGGGACAGACTAAAACAGACAATGGCTCCATACTGGATGTTAAGTCATGTGTGACCACCTTCCAGGTGAGCAGTACACTCAAAACCCTCTGATCATGTCATGGTCCACCTGATTCCTGCTTACAGACAGAAATTAAAACTCTGTAAACCTGTAGTGAGGACATCAAAGAAATGGAGCAGTCAAGCTGTAGAGGATCTTCAGGCATGCTTGGACTGCACTGACTGGGATGTTTTCAGGACTGCTACCAACAATCTGGATGAGTTTACAGAGGCTGTGACATCCTACATCAGCTTCTGTGAGGACAGCTGCATTCCAACACGCAGCAGGGTGAGTTATAACAATGACAGACCCTGGTTCACAGCTAAGCTCAGACAGCTGAGGTTGGAAAAGGAAGAGGCGATTAGGAGTGGAGACCGGGCCAGGTTTAAGGAGTCAAAGTACAGGTTTAGCAAGGCGGTGCGAGATGCTAAACAGCTGTATGCAGAGAGACTACAAGACCAGTCCTCAAGGAATGACTCTGCTTCTGTCTGGAGAGGATTCAGACGGATCAGCAGCTACAAACCTAAATCCCCCCACTCCATGAACGACTCACGCCTTGCCAACGAGTTGAACCAGTTTTACTGTCGCTTTGAAAGACAATGGGACAGACCTGACACCATCCCCCGTCACACCACTGATCGGCCACAGTCCACCATCTCATCCCCCACCTCCTCCCCCTCTCTTACCATCCAAGAGAGGGATGTTAACAGACTGTTCAGGAGGCAGAAACCTCGCAAAGCAGCGGGGCCGGACTCTGTCTCCCCATCCACCCTGAAGCACTGTGCTGATCAGCTGTCTCCGGTGTTTACAGACATTTTTAACACCTCACTGGAGTCATGCCATGTGCCAGCCTGCTTCAAAGCCTCCACCATCATCCCTGTCCCCAAAAAACCAAGGACCACGGGACTAAACGACTACAGACCCGTCGCCCTGACCTCTGTGGTGATGAAGTCTTTGGAGCGCCTTGTGTTGTCCCACCTTAAATCCATCATAGACCCACTCCCGGGGCAAGGGCAGGCTGCAGCGTATCATTCGCTCTGCAGAGAAGGTGATTGACTGCAATCTTGCATCGCTTCAGGACCTGCACGCCTCCAGGACTCTGAGGCGAGCAGGAAAGACTGCAGCAGCTGACGCCTCCCATCCCGGTCACAAACTGTTTCAGACTCTCCCCTCTGGCAAGAGGCTGCGGTCCATCAGGACCAAAACCTCTCGCCACAAATATTTGTTGTTAATTCTAAGTGGTTGTTGTTCCATTTTTTTATATTGTCAGTTGTATTATTTTTCTCTATTCTTCATATATAACTTGCATTTGTTTATTACATATTTCTACATCTATTTATGTCAGTCATCTATGTATGTCTGCGTGTAGCACCTCAACACCAAAGCAAATTCCTTGTATGTGTAAGAAGGTACTTGGCAACAAAGCTCCTTCTGATTCTGACGTCGAGTTGTTAAATGGTCACCACTGGCCAGTATGGGGGTTGAACCCATGACCTTGGCGTTATTAGCACCACGCTCTAACCATCTGAGCTAACCGGCCTGCTGTGGGGTGCTTCTTTCTTTCTTTTTGCTAACAAAATTCAATGCATAAAACAACAGGGACAGACTAAAACAGACAATGGCTCCATACTGGATGTTAAGTCATGTGTGACCACCTTCCAGGTGAGCAGTACACTCAAAACCCTCTGATCATGTCATGGTCCACCTGATTCCTGCTTACAGACAGAAATTAAAACTCTGTAAACCTGTAGTGAGGACATCAAAGAAATGGAGCAGTCAAGCTGTAGAGGATCTTCAGGCATGCTTGGACTGCACTGACTGGGATGTTTTCAGGACTGCTACCAACAATCTGGATGAGTTTACAGAGGCTGTGACATCCTACATCAGCTTCTGTGAGGACAGCTGCATTCCAACACGCAGCAGGGTGAGTTATAACAATGACAGACCCTGGTTCACAGCTAAGCTCAGACAGCTGAGGTTGGAAAAGGAAGAGGCGATTAGGAGTGGAGACCGGGCCAGGTTTAAGGAGTCAAAGTACAGGTTTAGCAAGGCGGTGCGAGATGCTAAACAGCTGTATGCAGAGAGACTACAAGACCAGTCCTCAAGGAATGACTCTGCTTCTGTCTGGAGAGGATTCAGACGGATCAGCAGCTACAAACCTAAATCCCCCCACTCCATGAACGACTCACGCCTTGCCAACGAGTTGAACCAGTTTTACTGTCGCTTTGAAAGACAATGGGACAGACCTGACACCATCCCCCGTCACACCACTGATCGGCCACAGTCCACCATCTCATCCCCCACCTCCTCCCCCTCTCTTACCATCCAAGAGAGGGATGTTAACAGACTGTTCAGGAGGCAGAAACCTCGCAAAGCAGCGGGGCCGGACTCTGTCTCCCCATCCACCCTGAAGCACTGTGCTGATCAGCTGTCTCCGGTGTTTACAGACATTTTTAACACCTCACTGGAGTCATGCCATGTGCCAGCCTGCTTCAAAGCCTCCACCATCATCCCTGTCCCCAAAAAACCAAGGACCACGGGACTAAACGACTACAGACCCGTCGCCCTGACCTCTGTGGTGATGAAGTCTTTGGAGCGCCTTGTGTTGTCCCACCTTAAATCCATCATAGACCCACTCCCGGGGCAAGGGCAGGCTGCAGCGTATCATTCGCTCTGCAGAGAAGGTGATTGACTGCAATCTTGCATCGCTTCAGGACCTGCACGCCTCCAGGACTCTGAGGCGAGCAGGAAAGACTGCAGCAGCTGACGCCTCCCATCCCGGTCACAAACTGTTTCAGACTCTCCCCTCTGGCAAGAGGCTGCGGTCCATCAGGACCAAAACCTCTCGCCACAAATATTTGTTGTTAATTCTAAGTGGTTGTTGTTCCATTTTTTTATATTGTCAGTTGTATTATTTTTCTCTATTCTTCATATATAACTTGCATTTGTTTATTACATATTTCTACATCTATTTATGTCAGTCATCTATGTATGTCTGCGTGTAGCACCTCAACACCAAAGCAAATTCCTTGTATGTGTAAGAAGGTACTTGGCAACAAAGCTCCTTCTGATTCTGACGTCGAGTTGTTAAATGGTCACCACTGGCCAGTATGGGGGTTGAACCCATGACCTTGGCGTTATTAGCACCACGCTCTAACCATCTGAGCTAACCGGCCTGCTGTGGGGTGCTTCTTTCTTTCTTTTTGCTAACAAAATTCAATGCATAAAACAACAGGGACAGACTAAAACAGACAATGGCTCCATACTGGATGTTAAGTCATGTGTGACCACCTTCCAGGTGAGCAGTACACTCAAAACCCTCTGATCATGTCATGGTCCACCTGATTCCTGCTTACAGACAGAAATTAAAACTCTGTAAACCTGTAGTGAGGACATCAAAGAAATGGAGCAGTCAAGCTGTAGAGGATCTTCAGGCATGCTTGGACTGCACTGACTGGGATGTTTTCAGGACTGCTACCAACAATCTGGATGAGTTTACAGAGGCTGTGACATCCTACATCAGCTTCTGTGAGGACAGCTGCATTCCAACACGCAGCAGGGTGAGTTATAACAATGACAGACCCTGGTTCACAGCTAAGCTCAGACAGCTGAGGTTGGAAAAGGAAGAGGCGATTAGGAGTGGAGACCGGGCCAGGTTTAAGGAGTCAAAGTACAGGTTTAGCAAGGCGGTGCGAGATGCTAAACAGCTGTATGCAGAGAGACTACAAGACCAGTCCTCAAGGAATGACTCTGCTTCTGTCTGGAGAGGATTCAGACGGATCAGCAGCTACAAACCTAAATCCCCCCACTCCATGAACGACTCACGCCTTGCCAACGAGTTGAACCAGTTTTACTGTCGCTTTGAAAGACAATGGGACAGACCTGACACCATCCCCCGTCACACCACTGATCGGCCACAGTCCACCATCTCATCCCCCACCTCCTCCCCCTCTCTTACCATCCAAGAGAGGGATGTTAACAGACTGTTCAGGAGGCAGAAACCTCGCAAAGCAGCGGGGCCGGACTCTGTCTCCCCATCCACCCTGAAGCACTGTGCTGATCAGCTGTCTCCGGTGTTTACAGACATTTTTAACACCTCACTGGAGTCATGCCATGTGCCAGCCTGCTTCAAAGCCTCCACCATCATCCCTGTCCCCAAAAAACCAAGGACCACGGGACTAAACGACTACAGACCCGTCGCCCTGACCTCTGTGGTGATGAAGTCTTTGGAGCGCCTTGTGTTGTCCCACCTTAAATCCATCATAGACCCACTCCCGGGGCAAGGGCAGGCTGCAGCGTATCATTCGCTCTGCAGAGAAGGTGATTGACTGCAATCTTGCATCGCTTCAGGACCTGCACGCCTCCAGGACTCTGAGGCGAGCAGGAAAGACTGCAGCAGCTGACGCCTCCCATCCCGGTCACAAACTGTTTCAGACTCTCCCCTCTGGCAAGAGGCTGCGGTCCATCAGGACCAAAACCTCTCGCCACAAATATTTGTTGTTAATTGTAAGTGGTTGTTGTTCCATTTTTTTATATTGTCAGTTGTATTATTTTTCTCTATTCTTCATATATAACTTGCATTTGTTTATTACATATTTCTACATCTATGTCTGTCTGCGTGTAGCACCTCAACACCAAAGCAAATTCCTTGTATGTGTAAGAAGGTACTTGGCAACAAAGCTCCTTCTGATTCTGACGTCGAGTTGTTAAATGGTCACCACTGGCCAGTATGGGGGTTGAACCCATGACCTTGGCGTTATTAGCACCACGCTCTAACCATCTGAGCTAACCGGCCTGCTGTGGGGTGCTTCTTTCTTTCTTTTTGCTAACAAAATTCAATGCATAAAACAACAGGGACAGACTAAAACAGACAATGGCTCCATACTGGATGTTAAGTCATGTGTGACCACCTTCCATGTCATGGTCCACCTGATTCCTGCTTACAGACAGAAATTAAAACTCTGTAAACCTGTAGTGAGGACATCAAAGAAATGGAGCAGTCAAGCTGTAGAGGATCTTCAGGCATGCTTGGACTGCACTGACTGGGATGTTTTCAGGACTGCTACCAACAATCTGGATGAGTTTACAGAGGCTGTGACATCCTACATCAGCTTCTGTGAGGACAGCTGCATTCCAACACGCAGCAGGGTGAGTTATAACAATGACAGACCCTGGTTCACAGCTAAGCTCAGACAGCTGAGGTTGGAAAAGGAAGAGGCGATTAGGAGTGGAGACCGGGCCAGGTTTAAGGAGTCAAAGTACAGGTTTAGCAAGGCGGTGCGAGATGCTAAACAGCTGTATGCAGAGAGACTACAAGACCAGTCCTCAAGGAATGACTCTGCTTCTGTCTGGAGAGGATTCAGACGGATCAGCAGCTACAAACCTAAATCCCCCCACTCCATGAACGACTCACGCCTTGCCAACGAGTTGAACCAGTTTTACTGTCGCTTTGAAAGACAATGGGACAGACCTGACACCATCCCCCGTCACACCACTGATCGGCCACAGTCCACCATCTCATCCCCCACCTCCTCCCCCTCTCTTACCATCCAAGAGAGGGATGTTAACAGACTGTTCAGGAGGCAGAAACCTCGCAAAGCAGCGGGGCCGGACTCTGTCTCCCCATCCACCCTGAAGCACTGTGCTGATCAGCTGTCTCCGGTGTTTACAGACATTTTTAACACCTCACTGGAGTCATGCCATGTGCCAGCCTGCTTCAAAGCCTCCACCATCATCCCTGTCCCCAAAAAACCAAGGACCACGGGACTAAACGACTACAGACCCGTCGCCCTGACCTCTGTGGTGATGAAGTCTTTGGAGCGCCTTGTGTTGTCCCACCTTAAATCCATCATAGACCCACTCCCGGGGCAAGGGCAGGCTGCAGCGTATCATTCGCTCTGCAGAGAAGGTGATTGACTGCAATCTTGCATCGCTTCAGGACCTGCACGCCTCCAGGACTCTGAGGCGAGCAGGAAAGACTGCAGCAGCTGACGCCTCCCATCCCGGTCACAAACTGTTTCAGACTCTCCCCTCTGGCAAGAGGCTGCGGTCCATCAGGACCAAAACCTCTCGCCACAAATATTTGTTGTTAATTGTAAGTGGTTGTTGTTCCATTTTTTTATATTGTCAGTTGTATTATTTTTCTCTATTCTTCATATATAACTTGCATTTGTTTATTACATATTTCTACATCTATTTATGTCAGCTGTATGTCTGCGTGTAGCACCTCAACACCAAAGCAAATTCCTTGTATGTGTAAGAAGGTACTTGGCAACAAAGCTCCTTCTGATTCTGACGTCGAGTTGTTAAATGGTCACCACTGGCCAGTATGGGGGTTGAACCCATGACCTTGGCGTTATTAGCACCACGCTCTAACCATCTGAGCTAACCGGCCTGCTGTGGGGTGCTTCTTTCTTTCTTTTTGCTAACAAAATTCAATGCATAAAACAACAGGGACAGACTAAAACAGACAATGGCTCCATACTGGATGTTAAGTCATGTGTGACCACCTTCCAGGTGAGCAGTACACTCAAAACCTTTGACCTGAGCCGCCTGCTTTTGTGGTTCTTTTTTTAAACAATTTGTCCTCCAGAAGTAAAAAAAAAAGAAACGGACAAGTTTTGGATGTTCAGTCGTGTGCAAAGTGCCCCCAAGTCTATGCAAGCACAAATTGTTTAAACTTGAAAATACTCACTTCTTATACGGTCTGTCGCGATGGCTTTAAGTATTTCTCCATAAATAACGGAGGGGCCTTCAACCACGAAGGGACTCGAACCCTCAATCTTCTGATCCGAAGTCAGACGCCTTGTCCGTTAGGCCACGCGGTCCCGTTTCCCTTGCTCACATCTTACAACACTTGGTGATCTGGTCTTGTCAAAGCACTAAGAGTGGCCAGCTTGGGAATCAAACTCAAGATCTTGTAGCTTTTAGCGCCGTGCTAACAGTCACTGGATATCCTGTCATGTGTAAAGTCCTTGTAACTTGGCATAAGAGGGGCAGAATTTGTTTAAATCGGAAAGCTCTCGCTTGTGAGCAGGACAATGCAAACGCCATTCAGCAGCACTGTTCTCCTAATCTGGAATTTTTAATCATAAACTGTAAACCGCTTTACTCCCCCCGTGAGTTTGCTTCATTCATTCTGGTTGGTGCTTACATTCTGCCGCACGCCAACGTGCAGGACGCACAGCGCATGCTGGCCGACCGGATACTGTGTGTGGAGCAGACAAACCCGGACTCCCTTGTTATTGTTCTTGGTGACTTTAACAAAGGAAACCTCTGCCAAGAACTCCCCAAATACAGACAGTTCATTAAGTGTCCAACCAGAGAGGGGAACACTTTGGATCACTGTTACACCACAGTTAGCAGTGCCTATCTCGCCGTTAGACGCGCTCCACTGGGACACTCTGATCATGTCATGGTCCACCTGATTCCTGCTTACAGACAGAAATTAAAACTCTGTAAACCTGTAGTGAGGACATCAAAGAAATGGAGCAGTCAAGCTGTAGAGGATCTTCAGGCATGCTTGGACTGCACTGACTGGGATGTTTTCAGGACTGCTACCAACAATCTGGATGAGTTTACAGAGGCTGTGACATCCTACATCAGCTTCTGTGAGGACAGCTGCATTCCAACACGCAGCAGGGTGAGTTATAACAATGACAGACCCTGGTTCACAGCTAAGCTCAGACAGCTGAGGTTGGAAAAGGAAGAGGCGATTAGGAGTGGAGACCGGGCCAGGTTTAAGGAGTCAAAGTACAGGTTTAGCAAGGCGGTGCGAGATGCTAAACAGCTGTATGCAGAGAGACTACAAGACCAGTCCTCAAGGAATGACTCTGCTTCTGTCTGGAGAGGATTCAGACGGATCAGCAGCTACAAACCTAAATCCCCCCACTCCATGAACGACTCACGCCTTGCCAACGAGTTGAACCAGTTTTACTGTCGCTTTGAAAGACAATGGGACAGACCTGACACCATCCCCCGTCACACCACTGATCGGCCACAGTCCACCATCTCATCCCCCACCTCCTCCCCCTCTCTTACCATCCAAGAGAGGGATGTTAACAGACTGTTCAGGAGGCAGAAACCTCGCAAAGCAGCGGGGCCGGACTCTGTCTCCCCATCCACCCTGAAGCACTGTGCTGATCAGCTGTCTCCGGTGTTTACAGACATTTTTAACACCTCACTGGAGTCATGCCATGTGCCAGCCTGCTTCAAAGCCTCCACCATCATCCCTGTCCCCAAAAAACCAAGGACCACGGGACTAAACGACTACAGACCCGTCGCCCTGACCTCTGTGGTGATGAAGTCTTTGGAGCGCCTTGTGTTGTCCCACCTTAAATCCATCATAGACCCACTCCCGGGGCAAGGGCAGGCTGCAGCGTATCATTCGCTCTGCAGAGAAGGTGATTGACTGCAATCTTGCATCGCTTCAGGACCTGCACGCCTCCAGGACTCTGAGGCGAGCAGGAAAGACTGCAGCAGCTGACGCCTCCCATCCCGGTCACAAACTGTTTCAGACTCTCCCCTCTGGCAAGAGGCTGCGGTCCATCAGGACCAAAACCTCTCGCCACAAATATTTGTTGTTAATTGTAAGTGGTTGTTGTTCCATTTTTTTATATTGTCAGTTGTATTATTTTTCTCTATTCTTCATATATAACTTGCATTTGTTTATTACATATTTCTACATCTATTTATGTCAGCTGTATGTCTGTCTGCGTGTAGCACCTCAACACCAAAGCAAATTCCTTGTATGTGTAAGAAGGTACTTGGCAACAAAGCTCCTTCTGATTCTGACGTCGAGTTGTTAAATGGTCACCACTGGCCAGTATGGGGGTTGAACCCATGACCTTGGCGTTATTAGCACCACGCTCTAACCATCTGAGCTAACCGGCCTGCTGTGGGGTGCTTCTTTCTTTCTTTTTGCTAACAAAATTCAATGCATAAAACAACAGGGACAGACTAAAACAGACAATGGCTCCATACTGGATGTTAAGTCATGTGTGACCACCTTCCAGGTGAGCAGTACACTCAAAACCTTTGACCTGAGCCGCCTGCTTTTGTGGTTCTTTTTTTAAACAATTTGTCCTCCAGAAGTAAAAAAAAAAGAAACGGACAAGTTTTGGATGTTCAGTCGTGTGCAAAGTGCCCCCAAGTCTATGCAAGCACAAATTGTTTAAACTTGAAAATACTCACTTCTTATACGGTCTGTCGCGATGGCTTTAAGTATTTCTCCATAAATAACGGAGGGGCCTTCAACCACGAAGGGACTCGAACCCTCAATCTTCTGATCCGAAGTCAGACGCCTTGTCCGTTAGGCCACGCGGTCCCGTTTCCCTTGCTCACATCTTACAACACTTGGTGATCTGGTCTTGTCAAAGCACTAAGAGTGGCCAGCTTGGGAATCAAACTCAAGATCTTGTAGCTTTTAGCGCCGTGCTAACAGTCACTGGATATCCTGTCATGTGTAAAGTCCTTGTAACTTGGCATAAGAGGGGCAGAATTTGTTTAAATCGGAAAGCTCTCGCTTGTGAGCAGGACAATGCAAACGCCATTCAGCAGCACTGTTCTCCTAATCTGGAATTTTTAATCATAAACTGTAAACCGCTTTACTCCCCCCGTGAGTTTGCTTCATTCATTCTGGTTGGTGCTTACATTCTGCCGCACGCCAACGTGCAGGACGCACAGCGCATGCTGGCCGACCGGATACTGTGTGTGGAGCAGACAAACCCGGACTCCCTTGTTATTGTTCTTGGTGACTTTAACAAAGGAAACCTCTGCCAAGAACTCCCCAAATACAGACAGTTCATTAAGTGTCCAACCAGAGAGGGGAACACTTTGGATCACTGTTACACCACAGTTAGCAGTGCCTATCTCGCCGTTAGACGCGCTCCACTGGGACACTCTGATCATGTCATGGTCCACCTGATTCCTGCTTACAGACAGAAATTAAAACTCTGTAAACCTGTAGTGAGGACATCAAAGAAATGGAGCAGTCAAGCTGTAGAGGATCTTCAGGCATGCTTGGACTGCACTGACTGGGATGTTTTCAGGACTGCTACCAACAATCTGGATGAGTTTACAGAGGCTGTGACATCCTACATCAGCTTCTGTGAGGACAGCTGCATTCCAACACGCAGCAGGGTGAGTTATAACAATGACAGACCCTGGTTCACAGCTAAGCTCAGACAGCTGAGGTTGGAAAAGGAAGAGGCGATTAGGAGTGGAGACCGGGCCAGGTTTAAGGAGTCAAAGTACAGGTTTAGCAAGGCGGTGCGAGATGCTAAACAGCTGTATGCAGAGAGACTACAAGACCAGTCCTCAAGGAATGACTCTGCTTCTGTCTGGAGAGGATTCAGACGGATCAGCAGCTACAAACCTAAATCCCCCCACTCCATGAACGACTCACGCCTTGCCAACGAGTTGAACCAGTTTTACTGTCGCTTTGAAAGACAATGGGACAGACCTGACACCATCCCCCGTCACACCACTGATCGGCCACAGTCCACCATCTCATCCCCCACCTCCTCCCCCTCTCTTACCATCCAAGAGAGGGATGTTAACAGACTGTTCAGGAGGCAGAAACCTCGCAAAGCAGCGGGGCCGGACTCTGTCTCCCCATCCACCCTGAAGCACTGTGCTGATCAGCTGTCTCCGGTGTTTACAGACATTTTTAACACCTCACTGGAGTCATGCCATGTGCCAGCCTGCTTCAAAGCCTCCACCATCATCCCTGTCCCCAAAAAACCAAGGACCACGGGACTAAACGACTACAGACCCGTCGCCCTGACCTCTGTGGTGATGAAGTCTTTGGAGCGCCTTGTGTTGTCCCACCTTAAATCCATCATAGACCCACTCCCGGGGCAAGGGCAGGCTGCAGCGTATCATTCGCTCTGCAGAGAAGGTGATTGACTGCAATCTTGCATCGCTTCAGGACCTGCACGCCTCCAGGACTCTGAGGCGAGCAGGAAAGACTGCAGCAGCTGACGCCTCCCATCCCGGTCACAAACTGTTTCAGACTCTCCCCTCTGGCAAGAGGCTGCGGTCCATCAGGACCAAAACCTCTCGCCACAAATATTTGTTGTTAATTGTAAGTGGTTGTTGTTCCATTTTTTTATATTGTCAGTTGTATTATTTTTCTCTATTCTTCATATATAACTTGCATTTGTTTATTACATATTTCTACATCTATTTATGTCAGCTGTATGTCTGTCTGCGTGTAGCACCTCAACACCAAAGCAAATTCCTTGTATGTGTAAGAAGGTACTTGGCAACAAAGCTCCTTCTGATTCTGACGTCGAGTTGTTAAATGGTCACCACTGGCCAGTATGGGGGTTGAACCCATGACCTTGGCGTTATTAGCACCACGCTCTAACCATCTGAGCTAACCGGCCTGCTGTGGGGTGCTTCTTTCTTTCTTTTTGCTAACAAAATTCAATGCATAAAACAACAGGGACAGACTAAAACAGACAATGGCTCCATACTGGATGTTAAGTCATGTGTGACCACCTTCCAGGTGAGCAGTACACTCAAAACCTTTGACCTGAGCCGCCTGCTTTTGTGGTTCTTTTTTTAAACAATTTGTCCTCCAGAAGTAAAAAAAAAAGAAACGGACAAGTTTTGGATGTTCAGTCGTGTGCAAAGTGCCCCCAAGTCTATGCAAGCACAAATTGTTTAAACTTGAAAATACTCACTTCTTATACGGTCTGTCGCGATGGCTTTAAGTATTTCTCCATAAATAACGGAGGGGCCTTCAACCACGAAGGGACTCGAACCCTCAATCTTCTGATCCGAAGTCAGACGCCTTGTCCGTTAGGCCACGCGGTCCCGTTTCCCTTGCTCACATCTTACAACACTTGGTGATCTGGTCTTGTCAAAGCACTAAGAGTGGCCAGCTTGGGAATCAAACTCAAGATCTTGTAGCTTTTAGCGCCGTGCTAACAGTCACTGGATATCCTGTCATGTGTAAAGTCCTTGTAACTTGGCATAAGAGGGGCAGAATTTGTTTAAATCGGAAAGCTCTCGCTTGTGAGCAGGACAATGCAAACGCCATTCAGCAGCACTGTTCTCCTAATCTGGAATTTTTAATCATAAACTGTAAACCGCTTTACTCCCCCCGTGAGTTTGCTTCATTCATTCTGGTTGGTGCTTACATTCTGCCGCACGCCAACGTGCAGGACGCACAGCGCATGCTGGCCGACCGGATACTGTGTGTGGAGCAGACAAACCCGGACTCCCTTGTTATTGTTCTTGGTGACTTTAACAAAGGAAACCTCTGCCAAGAACTCCCCAAATACAGACAGTTCATTAAGTGTCCAACCAGAGAGGGGAACACTTTGGATCACTGTTACACCACAGTTAGCAGTGCCTATCTCGCCGTTAGACGCGCTCCACTGGGACACTCTGATCATGTCATGGTCCACCTGATTCCTGCTTACAGACAGAAATTAAAACTCTGTAAACCTGTAGTGAGGACATCAAAGAAATGGAGCAGTCAAGCTGTAGAGGATCTTCAGGCATGCTTGGACTGCACTGACTGGGATGTTTTCAGGACTGCTACCAACAATCTGGATGAGTTTACAGAGGCTGTGACATCCTACATCAGCTTCTGTGAGGACAGCTGCATTCCAACACGCAGCAGGGTGAGTTATAACAATGACAGACCCTGGTTCACAGCTAAGCTCAGACAGCTGAGGTTGGAAAAGGAAGAGGCGATTAGGAGTGGAGACCGGGCCAGGTTTAAGGAGTCAAAGTACAGGTTTAGCAAGGCGGTGCGAGATGCTAAACAGCTGTATGCAGAGAGACTACAAGACCAGTCCTCAAGGAATGACTCTGCTTCTGTCTGGAGAGGATTCAGACGGATCAGCAGCTACAAACCTAAATCCCCCCACTCCATGAACGACTCACGCCTTGCCAACGAGTTGAACCAGTTTTACTGTCGCTTTGAAAGACAATGGGACAGACCTGACACCATCCCCCGTCACACCACTGATCGGCCACAGTCCACCATCTCATCCCCCACCTCCTCCCCCTCTCTTACCATCCAAGAGAGGGATGTTAACAGACTGTTCAGGAGGCAGAAACCTCGCAAAGCAGCGGGGCCGGACTCTGTCTCCCCATCCACCCTGAAGCACTGTGCTGATCAGCTGTCTCCGGTGTTTACAGACATTTTTAACACCTCACTGGAGTCATGCCATGTGCCAGCCTGCTTCAAAGCCTCCACCATCATCCCTGTCCCCAAAAAACCAAGGACCACGGGACTAAACGACTACAGACCCGTCGCCCTGACCTCTGTGGTGATGAAGTCTTTGGAGCGCCTTGTGTTGTCCCACCTTAAATCCATCATAGACCCACTCCCGGGGCAAGGGCAGGCTGCAGCGTATCATTCGCTCTGCAGAGAAGGTGATTGACTGCAATCTTGCATCGCTTCAGGACCTGCACGCCTCCAGGACTCTGAGGCGAGCAGGAAAGACTGCAGCAGCTGACGCCTCCCATCCCGGTCACAAACTGTTTCAGACTCTCCCCTCTGGCAAGAGGCTGCGGTCCATCAGGACCAAAACCTCTCGCCACAAATATTTGTTGTTAATTGTAAGTGGTTGTTGTTCCATTTTTTTATATTGTCAGTTGTATTATTTTTCTCTATTCTTCATATATAACTTGCATTTGTTTATTACATATTTCTACATCTATTTATGTCAGCTCTATGTATGTCTGCGTGTAGCACCTCAACACCAAAGCAAATTCCTTGTATGTGTAAGAAGGTACTTGGCAACAAAGCTCCTTCTGATTCTGACGTCGAGTTGTTAAATGGTCACCACTGGCCAGTATGGGGGTTGAACCCATGACCTTGGCGTTATTAGCACCACGCTCTAACCATCTGAGCTAACCGGCCTGCTGTGGGGTGCTTCTTTCTTTCTTTTTGCTAACAAAATTCAATGCATAAAACAACAGGGACAGACTAAAACAGACAATGGCTCCATACTGGATGTTAAGTCATGTGTGACCACCTTCCAGGTGAGCAGTACACTCAAAACCTTTGACCTGAGCCGCCTGCTTTTGTGGTTCTTTTTTTAAACAATTTGTCCTCCAGAAGTAAAAAAAAAAGAAACGGACAAGTTTTGGATGTTCAGTCGTGTGCAAAGTGCCCCCAAGTCTATGCAAGCACAAATTGTTTAAACTTGAAAATACTCACTTCTTATACGGTCTGTCGCGATGGCTTTAAGTATTTCTCCATAAATAACGGAGGGGCCTTCAACCACGAAGGGACTCGAACCCTCAATCTTCTGATCCGAAGTCAGACGCCTTGTCCGTTAGGCCACGCGGTCCCGTTTCCCTTGCTCACATCTTACAACACTTGGTGATCTGGTCTTGTCAAAGCACTAAGAGTGGCCAGCTTGGGAATCAAACTCAAGATCTTGTAGCTTTTAGCGCCGTGCTAACAGTCACTGGATATCCTGTCATGTGTAAAGTCCTTGTAACTTGGCATAAGAGGGGCAGAATTTGTTTAAATCGGAAAGCTCTCGCTTGTGAGCAGGACAATGCAAACGCCATTCAGCAGCACTGTTCTCCTAATCTGGAATTTTTAATCATAAACTGTAAACCGCTTTACTCCCCCCGTGAGTTTGCTTCATTCATTCTGGTTGGTGCTTACATTCTGCCGCACGCCAACGTGCAGGACGCACAGCGCATGCTGGCCGACCGGATACTGTGTGTGGAGCAGACAAACCCGGACTCCCTTGTTATTGTTCTTGGTGACTTTAACAAAGGAAACCTCTGCCAAGAACTCCCCAAATACAGACAGTTCATTAAGTGTCCAACCAGAGAGGGGAACACTTTGGATCACTGTTACACCACAGTTAGCAGTGCCTATCTCGCCGTTAGACGCGCTCCACTGGGACACTCTGATCATGTCATGGTCCACCTGATTCCTGCTTACAGACAGAAATTAAAACTCTGTAAACCTGTAGTGAGGACATCAAAGAAATGGAGCAGTCAAGCTGTAGAGGATCTTCAGGCATGCTTGGACTGCACTGACTGGGATGTTTTCAGGACTGCTACCAACAATCTGGATGAGTTTACAGAGGCTGTGACATCCTACATCAGCTTCTGTGAGGACAGCTGCATTCCAACACGCAGCAGGGTGAGTTATAACAATGACAGACCCTGGTTCACAGCTAAGCTCAGACAGCTGAGGTTGGAAAAGGAAGAGGCGATTAGGAGTGGAGACCGGGCCAGGTTTAAGGAGTCAAAGTACAGGTTTAGCAAGGCGGTGCGAGATGCTAAACAGCTGTATGCAGAGAGACTACAAGACCAGTCCTCAAGGAATGACTCTGCTTCTGTCTGGAGAGGATTCAGACGGATCAGCAGCTACAAACCTAAATCCCCCCACTCCATGAACGACTCACGCCTTGCCAACGAGTTGAACCAGTTTTACTGTCGCTTTGAAAGACAATGGGACAGACCTGACACCATCCCCCGTCACACCACTGATCGGCCACAGTCCACCATCTCATCCCCCACCTCCTCCCCCTCTCTTACCATCCAAGAGAGGGATGTTAACAGACTGTTCAGGAGGCAGAAACCTCGCAAAGCAGCGGGGCCGGACTCTGTCTCCCCATCCACCCTGAAGCACTGTGCTGATCAGCTGTCTCCGGTGTTTACAGACATTTTTAACACCTCACTGGAGTCATGCCATGTGCCAGCCTGCTTCAAAGCCTCCACCATCATCCCTGTCCCCAAAAAACCAAGGACCACGGGACTAAACGACTACAGACCCGTCGCCCTGACCTCTGTGGTGATGAAGTCTTTGGAGCGCCTTGTGTTGTCCCACCTTAAATCCATCATAGACCCACTCCCGGGGCAAGGGCAGGCTGCAGCGTATCATTCGCTCTGCAGAGAAGGTGATTGACTGCAATCTTGCATCGCTTCAGGACCTGCACGCCTCCAGGACTCTGAGGCGAGCAGGAAAGACTGCAGCAGCTGACGCCTCCCATCCCGGTCACAAACTGTTTCAGACTCTCCCCTCTGGCAAGAGGCTGCGGTCCATCAGGACCAAAACCTCTCGCCACAAATATTTGTTGTTAATTGTAAGTGGTTGTTGTTCCATTTTTTTATATTGTCAGTTGTATTATTTTTCTCTATTCTTCATATATAACTTGCATTTGTTTATTACATATTTCTACATCTATTTATGTCAGTCATCTATGTATGTCTGCGTGTAGCACCTCAACACCAAAGCAAATTCCTTGTATGTGTAAGAAGGTACTTGGCAACAAAGCTCCTTCTGATTCTGACGTCGAGTTGTTAAATGGTCACCACTGGCCAGTATGGGGGTTGAACCCATGACCTTGGCGTTATTAGCACCACGCTCTAACCATCTGAGCTAACCGGCCTGCTGTGGGGTGCTTCTTTCTTTCTTTTTGCTAACAAAATTCAATGCATAAAACAACAGGGACAGACTAAAACAGACAATGGCTCCATACTGGATGTTAAGTCATGTGTGACCACCTTCCAGGTGAGCAGTACACTCAAAACCCTCTGATCATGTCATGGTCCACCTGATTCCTGCTTACAGACAGAAATTAAAACTCTGTAAACCTGTAGTGAGGACATCAAAGAAATGGAGCAGTCAAGCTGTAGAGGATCTTCAGGCATGCTTGGACTGCACTGACTGGGATGTTTTCAGGACTGCTACCAACAATCTGGATGAGTTTACAGAGGCTGTGACATCCTACATCAGCTTCTGTGAGGACAGCTGCATTCCAACACGCAGCAGGGTGAGTTATAACAATGACAGACCCTGGTTCACAGCTAAGCTCAGACAGCTGAGGTTGGAAAAGGAAGAGGCGATTAGGAGTGGAGACCGGGCCAGGTTTAAGGAGTCAAAGTACAGGTTTAGCAAGGCGGTGCGAGATGCTAAACAGCTGTATGCAGAGAGACTACAAGACCAGTCCTCAAGGAATGACTCTGCTTCTGTCTGGAGAGGATTCAGACGGATCAGCAGCTACAAACCTAAATCCCCCCACTCCATGAACGACTCACGCCTTGCCAACGAGTTGAACCAGTTTTACTGTCGCTTTGAAAGACAATGGGACAGACCTGACACCATCCCCCGTCACACCACTGATCGGCCACAGTCCACCATCTCATCCCCCACCTCCTCCCCCTCTCTTACCATCCAAGAGAGGGATGTTAACAGACTGTTCAGGAGGCAGAAACCTCGCAAAGCAGCGGGGCCGGACTCTGTCTCCCCATCCACCCTGAAGCACTGTGCTGATCAGCTGTCTCCGGTGTTTACAGACATTTTTAACACCTCACTGGAGTCATGCCATGTGCCAGCCTGCTTCAAAGCCTCCACCATCATCCCTGTCCCCAAAAAACCAAGGACCACGGGACTAAACGACTACAGACCCGTCGCCCTGACCTCTGTGGTGATGAAGTCTTTGGAGCGCCTTGTGTTGTCCCACCTTAAATCCATCATAGACCCACTCCCGGGGCAAGGGCAGGCTGCAGCGTATCATTCGCTCTGCAGAGAAGGTGATTGACTGCAATCTTGCATCGCTTCAGGACCTGCACGCCTCCAGGACTCTGAGGCGAGCAGGAAAGACTGCAGCAGCTGACGCCTCCCATCCCGGTCACAAACTGTTTCAGACTCTCCCCTCTGGCAAGAGGCTGCGGTCCATCAGGACCAAAACCTCTCGCCACAAATATTTGTTGTTAATTGTAAGTGGTTGTTGTTCCATTTTTTTATATTGTCAGTTGTATTATTTTTCTCTATTCTTCATATATAACTTGCATTTGTTTATTACATATTTCTACATCTATTTATGTCAGTCATCTATGTATGTCTGCGTGTAGCACCTCAACACCAAAGCAAATTCCTTGTATGTGTAAGAAGGTACTTGGCAACAAAGCTCCTTCTGATTCTGACGTCGAGTTGTTAAATGGTCACCACTGGCCAGTATGGGGGTTGAACCCATGACCTTGGCGTTATTAGCACCACGCTCTAACCATCTGAGCTAACCGGCCTGCTGTGGGGTGCTTCTTTCTTTCTTTTTGCTAACAAAATTCAATGCATAAAACAACAGGGACAGACTAAAACAGACAATGGCTCCATACTGGATGTTAAGTCATGTGTGACCACCTTCCAGGTGAGCAGTACACTCAAAACCCTCTGATCATGTCATGGTCCACCTGATTCCTGCTTACAGACAGAAATTAAAACTCTGTAAACCTGTAGTGAGGACATCAAAAAAATGGAGCAGTCAAGCTGTAGAGGATCTTCAGGCATGTGCAAACTGACTGGGATGTCAGGACTGCTACCAACAAATTGTTTAAGAGGCTTGACATCCTACATCACTTCTGTAGGACAGCTCTGTCGCGATGGCTTTAAGTATTTCTCCATAAATAACGGAGGGGCCTTCAACCACGAAGGGACTCGAACCCTCAATCTTCTGATCCGAAGTCAGACGCCTTGTTTAGGCCACGCGGTCCCGTTTCCCTTGCTACATCTTACAACACTTGGTGATCTGGTCTTGTCAAAGCACTAAGAGTGGCCAGCTTGGGAATCAAACTCAAGATCTTGTAGCTTTTAGCGCCGTGCTAACAGTCACTGGATATCCTGTCATGTGTAAAGTCCTTGTAACTTGGCATAAGAGGGGCAGAATTTGTTTAAATCGGAAAGCTCTCGCTTGTGAGCAGGACAATGCAAACGCCATTCAGCACCACTGTTCTCCTAATCTGGAATTTTTAATCATAAACTGTAAACCGCTTTACTCCCCCCGTGAGTTTGCTTCATTCATTCTGGTTGGTGCTTACATTCTGCCGCACGCCAACGTGCAGGACGCACAGCGCATGCTGGCCGACCGGATACTGTGTGTGGAGCAGACAAACCCGGACTCCCTTGTTATTGTTCTTGGTGACTTTAACAAAGGAAACCTCTGCCAAGAACTCCCCAAATACAGACAGTTCATTAAGTGTCCAACCAGAGAGGGGAACACTTTGGATCACTGTTACACCAGTTAGCAGTGCCTATCTCGCCGTTAGACGCGCTCCACTGGGACACTCTGATCATGTCATGGTCCACCTGATTCCTGCTTACAGACAGAAATTAAAACTCTGTAAACCTGTAGTGAGGACATCAAAGAAATGGAGCAGTCAAGCTGTAGAGGATCTTCAGGCATGCTTGGACTGCACTGACTGGGATGTTTTCAGGACTGCTACCAACAATCTGGATGAGTTTACAGAGGCTGTGACATCCTACATCAGCTTCTGTGAGGACAGCTGCATTCCAACACGCAGCAGGGTGAGTTATAACAATGACAGACCCTGGTTCACAGCTAAGCTCAGACAGCTGAGGTTGGAAAAGGAAGAGGCGATTAGGAGTGGAGACCGGGCCAGGTTTAAGGAGTCAAAGTACAGGTTTAGCAAGGCGGTGCGAGATGCTAAACAGCTGTATGCAGAGAGACTACAAGACCAGTCCTCAAGGAATGACTCTGCTTCTGTCTGGAGAGGATTCAGACGGATCAGCAGCTACAAACCTAAATCCCCCCACTCCATGAACGACTCACGCCTTGCCAACGAGTTGAACCAGTTTTACTGTCGCTTTGAAAGACAATGGGACAGACCTGACACCATCCCCCGTCACACCACTGATCGGCCACAGTCCACCATCTCATCCCCCACCTCCTCCCCCTCTCTTACCATCCAAGAGAGGGATGTTAACAGACTGTTCAGGAGGCAGAAACCTCGCAAAGCAGCGGGGCCGGACTCTGTCTCCCCATCCACCCTGAAGCACTGTGCTGATCAGCTGTCTCCGGTGTTTACAGACATTTTTAACACCTCACTGGAGTCATGCCATGTGCCAGCCTGCTTCAAAGCCTCCACCATCATCCCTGTCCCCAAAAAACCAAGGACCACGGGACTAAACGACTACAGACCCGTCGCCCTGACCTCTGTGGTGATGAAGTCTTTGGAGCGCCTTGTGTTGTCCCACCTTAAATCCATCATAGACCCACTCCCGGGGCAAGGGCAGGCTGCAGCGTATCATTCGCTCTGCAGAGAAGGTGATTGACTGCAATCTTGCATCGCTTCAGGACCTGCACGCCTCCAGGACTCTGAGGCGAGCAGGAAAGACTGCAGCAGCTGACGCCTCCCATCCCGGTCACAAACTGTTTCAGACTCTCCCCTCTGGCAAGAGGCTGCGGTCCATCAGGACCAAAACCTCTCGCCACAAATATTTGTTGTTAATTGTAAGTGGTTGTTGTTCCATTTTTTTATATTGTCAGTTGTATTATTTTTCTCTATTCTTCATATATAACTTGCATTTGTTTATTACATATTTCTACATCTATTTATGTCAGCTGTATGTCTGTCTGGGTGTAGCACCTCAACACCAAAGCAAATTCCTTGTATGTGTAAGAAGGTACTTGGCAACAAAGCTCCTTCTGATTCTGACGTCGAGTTGTTAAATGGTCACCACTGGCCAGTATGGGGGTTGAACCCATGACCTTGGCGTTATTAGCACCACGCTCTAACCATCTGAGCTAACCGGCCTGCTGTGGGGTGCTTCTTTCTTTCTTTTTGCTAACAAAATTCAATGCATAAAACAACAGGGACAGACTAAAACAGACAATGGCTCCATACTGGATGTTAAGTCATGTGTGACCACCTTCCAGGTGAGCAGTACACTCAAAACCTTTGACCTGAGCCGCCTGCTTTTGTGGTTCTTTTTTTAAACAATTTGTCCTCCAGAAGTAAAAAAAAAAGAAACGGACAAGTTTTGGATGTTCAGTCGTGTGCAAAGTGCCCCCAAGTCTATGCAAGCACAAATTGTTTAAACTTGAAAATACTCACTTCTTATACGGTCTGTCGCGATGGCTTTAAGTATTTCTCCATAAATAACGGAGGGGCCTTCAACCACGAAGGGACTCGAACCCTCAATCTTCTGATCCGAAGTCAGACGCCTTGTCCATTAGGCCACGCGGTCCCGTTTCCCTTGCTCACATCTTACAACACTTGGTGATCTGGTCTTGTCAAAGCACTAAGAGTGGCCAGCTTGGGAATCAAACTCAAGATCTTGTAGCTTTTAGCGCCGTGCTAACAGTCACTGGATATCCTGTCATGTGTAAAGTCCTTGTAACTTGGCATAAGAGGGGCAGAATTTGTTTAAATCGGAAAGCTCTCGCTTGTGAGCAGGACAATGCAAACGCCATTCAGCAGCACTGTTCTCCTAATCTGGAATTTTTAATCATAAACTGTAAACCGCTTTACTCCCCCCGTGAGTTTGCTTCATTCATTCTGGTTGGTGCTTACATTCTGCCGCACGCCAACGTGCAGGACGCACAGCGCATGCTGGCCGACCGGATACTGTGTGTGGAGCAGACAAACCCGGACTCCCTTGTTATTGTTCTTGGTGACTTTAACAAAGGAAACCTCTGCCAAGAACTCCCCAAATACAGACAGTTCATTAAGTGTCCAACCAGAGAGGGGAACACTTTGGATCACTGTTACACCACAGTTAGCAGTGCCTATCTCGCCGTTAGACGCGCTCCACTGGGACACTCTGATCATGTCATGGTCCACCTGATTCCTGCTTACAGACAGAAATTAAAACTCTGTAAACCTGTAGTGAGGACATCAAAGAAATGGAGCAGTCAAGCTGTAGAGGATCTTCAGGCATGCTTGGACTGCACTGACTGGGATGTTTTCAGGACTGCTACCAACAATCTGGATGAGTTTACAGAGGCTGTGACATCCTACATCAGCTTCTGTGAGGACAGCTGCATTCCAACACGCAGCAGGGTGAGTTATAACAATGACAGACCCTGGTTCACAGCTAAGCTCAGACAGCTGAGGTTGGAAAAGGAAGAGGCGATTAGGAGTGGAGACCGGGCCAGGTTTAAGGAGTCAAAGTACAGGTTTAGCAAGGCGGTGCGAGATGCTAAACAGCTGTATGCAGAGAGACTACAAGACCAGTCCTCAGGGAATGACTCTGCTTCTGTCTGGAGAGGATTCAGACGGATCAGCAGCTACAAACCTAAATCCCCCCACTCCATGAACGACTCACGCCTTGCCAACGAGTTGAACCAGTTTTACTGTCGCTTTGAAAGACAATGGGACAGACCTGACACCATCCCCCGTCACACCACTGATCGGCCACAGTCCACCATCTCATCCCCCTCTGTTACCATCCAAGAGAGGGATGTTAACAGACTGTTCAGGAGGCAGAAACCTCGCAAAGCAGCGGGGCCGGACTCTGTCTCCCCATCCACCCTGAAGCACTGTGCTGATCAGCTGTCTCCGGTGTTTACAGACATTTTTAACACCTCACTGGAGTCATGCCATGTGCCAGCCTGCTTCAAAGCCTCCACCATCATCCCTGTCCCCAAAAAACCAAGGACCACGGGACTAAACGACTACAGACCCGTCGCCCTGACCTCTGTGGTGATGAAGTCTTTGGAGCGCCTTGTGTTGTCCCACCTTAAATCCATCATAGACCCACTCCCGGGGCAAGGGCAGGCTGCAGCGTATCATTCGCTCTGCAGAGAAGGTGATTGACTGCAATCTTGCATCGCTTCAGGACCTGCACGCCTCCAGGACTCTGAGGCGAGCAGGAAAGACTGCAGCAGCTGACGCCTCCCATCCCGGTCACAAACTGTTTCAGACTCTCCCCTCTGGCAAGAGGCTGCGGTCCATCAGGACCAAAACCTCTCGCCACAATATTTGTTGTTAATTGTAAGTGGTTGTTGTTCCATTTTTTTATATTGTCAGTTGTATTATTTTTCTCTATTCTTCATAAATAACTTGAATTTGTTTATTACATATTTCTACATCTATTTATGTCAGCTGTATGTAGCACCTCAACACCAAAGCAAATTCCTTGTATGTGTAAGAAGGTACTTGGCAACAAAGCTCCTTCTGATTCTGACGTCGAGTTGTCTGGCCAGTATGGGGGTTGAACTCATGACCTTGGTGTCATTAGCACCACGCTCTAACCATCTGAGCTAATCGGCCTGCTGTAGGGTACTTCTTTCTTTCTTTTTGCTAAGCCAGCATCAGTTGCCATTCGTAGGTCGTTTGTGACTCTAACCAAGGCTGTTTCTGTGCTGTGTGCAGAGCAGAAAAGCCGACTGGAATTATTCAAAAAGGTTGTTATGTTTGAGGTGGTCCTGGAGATGGGCGGCAACAACTTTTTCCAGTGTTCAATTAGATTACCAATACGTGGAATGTAATTTAGTACTTTTAAAGTATTGTACTTAATTACAAATTTGAGACTGTAACCTAAAACTTCAATTAATAGTACCCGACCAGGCTTCTAATTGACCTGCGTTTATTTGTCAAAACGTGAAGCCACAACAGGTCAGTAAATAGCACAGGTGTCTAAATAGGACCAGGCTTTTAACTGAAGTCTTATGGAATATTTGACAGCTTAATAGTAACTTTAAAGATGCAGATTTTACATAGGCCTACAAAACAAGCAATATTATGGACTAAACAACCCAATAGTGTAAAATAGTTCAAATGTGCTCCACCATGACCAATTAACAATAAAATGCTGTGTACAGTACTACTGCATCAGAAATAAGAAGCGAGTAATATAATATGTAATAGCATAAACATAGCTCTGCATCTCTACATATTGAGTATTTGATACTCAATACAGTAGATTTTCTAATAATAATTTAGTGGTGTTTAATAGAATACATATACTTTTAATGGCGTATTTTAATGTCGCAGTCACAGGGCAGGCATTACTGGAGGAGCACAGATCCATATCATCGATTGGCTTCATCTGTGCTCTGCTGAGTTGCCTGACTCTGATACCACATGGCACGACTACATGCGCGTCAGATGTGTTGTGAAGGAGCAGATGAACAACTTAGCCATAGCTTAGATTCATATAGCTAACTTAGTCGTCTGTAAGAGGAATACATAGCTAAAAATGTCGCAGTTACAAGCGAGGTTCTTCACGGAGAACAAAAGGTGAGCTCTTATTCCCTTAAACCAATTAAATATAACTAAAAAACGACAGGAGCAGCTAACGTTAGCCGTCTGGGTATCTAGCTGTAACTTACAGTAAACAGTACGACATTATTGTGAGGCACTTCTCCGCCTTTGAGCCATGAATGTGTTCTGTAAATTCTGCCTAAGCTTCTAATTGTAGTTATCCACCAACAGTTTGTAGCGCATATTGATTTAGCTAGCTATTGCTAACAATCCAAAGATGTGACTGGCTGCTGTCCTGCTGCATCTGTGTCATTTGGTGTCTTAATATATATGTACATATGCGAAATGTGTGTGTGGATGTGTAAACTATGGTACAAACCGAAGGCCTTTCTTTGTAGGTATGTTGTGGATGATGTCCCATTCTCCATCCCTGCTAACTCTGAAGTGCAGGACCTCAGTAATGTCATCAACATGCTACTGGAAGCTAAAAATGGTAAACTCACATTTAATTTTAAGCATTAAATATGTCAAGACGTTTTAACATTTATTCCTTAAAACTTAGTAGTCGCTATTTAAAAGCTAAAAGTATTTATTTATTAGCCACTGTTCCCCTGCTCTAGCAGTAAGAATTGATGACATACTAGAACTTAATTTCTCAGTTACTATTAACTAACTGCACATTTTTGTCATTGAAATCTATGGGTCTCTGCAATTCAGATATCATCTATTCATTAGTTACTAGTAACTTATTGAATAGTTACTAGTAACCTTTTACTAGTATCTGTTATTTAGATACTAGTACCTACTCATCAGTCATTAGTAACTATTCCAAATGGCATTAGTAACTTTTTTATTTTTACTAGTAAGAAAGAAAATATTACTATTAACAAAAAGAAAGCACTAATAGCTAAATAATAGATACTAGTAAAGTGAAAATGGTTACTAGTACCTAATTCCATTTTACTGGTATCTATTATTAGTAGCTAAATAATAGACACTAGCAAAATGGAAATGGTAACTAGTAACTAATGAATAGATGTGCAGTTAGTTACTAGTAACTAAAAAATAGTTATTAGTAACTGAATATTAAGTTCTAGTATCTAATCAATTGTCACTAGTAAAATGTGAATAGTTATTAGTGACTAATAAATAAGTACTAGTAGCTTTTAAATAGCTACTGGTAAGTTTTAAGTAATAAATGTTAAAACGGCTTTCCATACATTAATAACAAGTTTTACTATATACACAGATTTCTATTGTTTATACTCAGCTTAAATTATGTCATATGGCTGACAAAATCCCAGTGCTTAAAAATACTCGTAACATCTTGAACGCATATTTTGTCTTTTGTTTCCGCAGCTTCTCACAGCAAAGTGGATTTCGACTTCCTGGTCAAGGGTCAGTTCCTGCGATCGTCGCTGGCCACTCATATGGAGGCAGAAGACATATCGACGGTATGACCAGCCTCCATGCTTAAACCTGAGTGTAAATGCTGTGTTCCTGTTATACTTATGGTACAGACAGTTTGTGTAAAGCTTGTTTCAGCATTCACTGCCTTATCTTGTGGGAAGCCTAAGAGGGACAAATGGGAACACGTGATTTGATATCTGGTCATCAGTGCGTATGTCTGTGCTTCAGGAAGACGTGGTGGAGATAGAGTATGTAGAGCGGATCACAGCCCCAGAGCCCGAGGAGTGTATGATGCACGATGACTGGATTAGCTCTGTAGATGCAGATGCTGAATGGTAAGATAACAGACAACAGACTTTTTCATTTGTTTTGTATTGCATTTACATTTTCTAATGGCCTTTCGGTCATAGCAATTTAAAAATAAACTTTCTTTTTTGTAAATAGTACAGCGTTGTGGTTTGTTCCAAACGTGTTGCAGAGTGCCCTCTGGTGGAAAAACTATACAACGACAGGCTGTAATCTGAATAAATTTGTGTTTTAAATATACTATAATCTCCTGGTTTTCTTACTTTTCTATTTTTGCAGGATCCTAACAGGGTCGTATGACAAGACAGCCAGGATCTGGTCTGTAGAGGGCAAGGCAGTGTTGACAGTGGCTGGACACACAGATGTGGTGAAAGATGTAGCCTGGGTCAAAAGAGGTGAGCAGGGCAGAATGTCAGACAGTCACTTTAATAATAACAATGAGAACCTTTCTTAAAAGACTCTGCCAACGTATCTCTTCAGATGGTCTGACCTCTCTGCTTCTGACCGCCTCTCTGGACCAAAACATCCTGCTGTGGGAGTGGAACTCCGAGAGGAACAAGGTGAAAGCCAGACACTGCTGTCGGGGACACACAGGGAGTGTTGACACTGTTTCCACAGACCCCACTGGCTCAAAGGTAAAGAGTGATGGATAGTGCTTATTGCAAATTCAAGGGCTTTCACAGTTGCTATTTGTCAGTGAAAGCATTTGTGTTGCTCCCATACAGTTCTGCAGTGGCTCCTGGGACAAAATGTTGAAGATTTGGTCTGCAGGTAGGTTTCCAGAATTATTGATTGCGTCCTAAGCATCACTGAATACAAAACAATTTAACAAGCTAGCTCCTTTTCCCTGCGCTGTCAGTGCCCACAGATGAGGCAGACGAGGTTGAAGAGCCTGCTGACAGGCCGAGGAAGAAACAGAAGACTCAACAGCTTGGCCTCACCAGGGTAAGTGATTTATAGGGAATATGGCTAACCTGATGATTTATAAGCTGATGTATTAGTCAAGCATTTTGAATGTAAAGGGATTTATAAGAGATCACATTGTCTCACATGGACACAGACGCCCCTGATGACGTTATCTGGACACAACGAGGCGGTGTCTTCTGTCCTGTGGTTCGACAGTGAGGAAGTTTGCAGTGCATCATGGGACCACACCATCCGCATGTGGGACGTCGAGACGGGAGCAATGAAGACTACACTGGTGAGAAACGAGCAGTTGGTCAAAACCTGAACCAATTCAAATTGGATGACTTCACAGTAGCAGACAGATGTTTTTGTTTGTGGTTTCATGGTGGTGGTGTTTTTCATGCTGGCTCCCTGTCACGTTGTCATGGCTTACTGGGACACTTACATACAACAGAGCCACATATCTGTTTTTTTTATTATAACAGGCCGTGGGTTAAGTTTTATTGGTGAATTTACAATTAGAAGCCTACATTTTAATTCCCAGCAGCATGAGAAAAATGTAATCTATATTTTTATTTACACTCAATATTCGTCTAAAACGATAGTAGAATATAATTGAAACATAAGGCGGTAAGGCACAGTGCTCTTTGTAGGAAATCTGCAAATACTATGTTTATCCATAGTATGAGGCTTCTATTTGTGAATCTATATTGCATTTTCAGTTTTGGACAAAGCCTCTTCGGCACACAACGCATCCATCAACATAACACTGAACCAAGATAAACAGAAACCTCAACATCAGTCATGCCATAGCTCAACTATTAAAGTACTTGATGGACCATTTCTCCCAGTTGTCTCCTTTCTCCATTATTAAGATATATCGTGGACAATCTCAAATTATTGTTTCCTCCTGGGAGGTTCAACGTTATACCAGTTTCTTGTTGTAGCTTTTTTTTTTTGCTGGCTATAAGCAGGACTTTTGCCAGATATGTCTCTTTTTTGTATGACCTCCTCAGTGTTCAGGTACATCACAACACAGTTGTTACAAACAGCATATCCTATGGTCTCTTTAATAATTGGATTCACGTTATTCCAATAAGGCCTTAGTTTAGTGCAGCTCCAGAAAAAGTGTGTTTGGCCTCTTGGTTGCCACACAACCTTCAACATGATTGCTGGGTCTTTATCTGTCTACCTTTTGATCTGAGGTTTGACTCTTCCAGCCAAACTCTCGACACTCGTGAATTACTAGTAGTGATTTTAATAGCCGTGTATAATAATTTTTATTAGACTACGATTTTCAGTTAATTGTTTTTTTTGGGGGGGGGGGTGAAGAACCTCTGACATCCTCTACTGCACTTCATATACTGTTGGTGAACATCATGGCTGTTTTAAGCATCCACACTGCCTCCTTTTAAATGCTTTTGTGTTCCTCCAAGCAGTGACGTTTTATTGTCACAGAAACCTTT
>NW_024043298.1:0-15199 GCF_014851395.1 Micropterus salmoides | reverse complement strand
AAAGCTCAAGGCAGCAGCCAGTTAGCTTAGCATAAAGACTGAAACAGCTAGCCAAGACACCAGTGGAGGACGAACTGGAGGTGGCTGTTCCTGGATACACACAGCTCTGTAATTTGACCAACAGTTGTTACTATAGGTGATTTCACACTGACTCATTTCTCAGGATCATTGCGCTCATCTGCCGGCTCGCTGCGCTGTATGAAAGGTACAGACCAACCCGCCGGCGCGTGTGGTCGGTCTGATTGGGCCTGATATTGCGATTCAATTTCAACTAAAGTTCAATATTCACTGCCGGTCTATTTTTTGACGGAAGCCGCGTCAAGCAGCACAGAGCAGATGAACCAGGCAGGAAGTCAGACACAGAATGGCGTAGAGAACCCGGTCAATTTTCAAAAAAACACCCTGTGTAGGCTCCCAATCGAATATCAACAATAAAACAGACAAAAAATAAACAGTTGACCTACGTAGCCTGCTTAAAAAACGTTTTCAAGACCTTTTCATCGTATTTTAAGACTGCCGCGCCCCTTTGAGCTGTAACCATCTAAGTCAGAAACACACCTTTAAAAGGGTTTTATGTAAATTTTTACAACAAGAACTTTAGTAAATCATTTAATAACATCTCTCAGGAGGAGGCGGCTCGAGGCAGCACATCTGTCTAAATCTAAATCTACATCTGTCTGCTGCAGAGGATCCATCCACAACCTGGAGGAGGAGCTATGAGTATAATATTATAACATTATATTAAACGTATATTGTTAATATAATATTAAATTGTTAGTTTGATTATATTCATTATAACTTCAAATAACAGTACAGTATATAGCTCCCCACTATTATAATAATAATTACAGTTAAAGCTGTTGATTTTTTATTCACTAACTTTGTGCAAGAAAAACTCTCTACATGGTAGTAGTTAGTCTCTAACTTTAATTTTAAGTAGCCTACTAATGCGTCAATAATCATAACTATTTATGCAGATAAATAGACAACCTAACCTAGCGTTTGCCAAACGCTGCTTAAATTTCCCCTGTTGGCTTCTGTTGCTTGCTTCACCTGCTGACGGGCATCTTGTTTTTGAATAACGGGGCCACAGAGCTCAGTCCAACAATTTTGAACAATTAGCATTGGTTACACAGAAGAATCGCACAGCCACTAAAGTTACGTCCTGCCTGTCAAGTGTTTTTGGCTATGCAATATAAATAAATACGTGCACCCGCACTTTTAGCAGACAAACTTTTGGGCAAAAAGGATTTTCACATTCACAAAAATATCTACAAATTTAATACCTTGTTAAATGGCGATTAAGACTTTTTAATGGCCTTAATTTTTGCATAACTTATTTATTACCTTTTAAGGCTTTTTAAGACCCTGTTAAACTTGATAGAAGCACAAACAAATCAACAAATCCTGAACAAGTCAGCAAAATCAGGCAGGCAAAAGGCTCTTATTCTGAAATTCTCCATGTGGGCCGCATAATTAATCTACATTTTAATGACTTCTTCACGATTAGCTAATCGTGTTCTTTCAAATCGCAGTTTTGATTTTAAAACAATTATTCGTTCTTTACTCGCACAGTGTGCTCGCTCTTCAGCCTGTGGATTCACTAAATGGACCTTTGTGAAAACAGCCACAAGATCCAAGAAGAAGAAAACTACAGGCGAGGAAAAGAAGGTCAAACGCAACAACACTCCATACGTGTCTGGAGTATCAGAGAAACTCAAACAACAACATCCCTGTGTTTTTTAAAGCCAAGAACACACTAAGACAGATGCTGGTCCACCCCAAAGACCGCACACCCAAACACAAGAAAAGCAATCTAGTGTATGCGGTCCAATGCAGTGAGGAATGCACAGACCTGTATATGGGGAGACTAAACAACCACGACACAAACGCATGGCTCAACACAGAAGGGCCAACTCCTCAGGTCAAGACTCTGCAGTCTACTTACATCTGAAGGACAGAGGACACTCGTTTGAGGACCACCAGGTGCACATTTTAGACAGAGAAGATGGATGGTTTGAAAGAGGTGTCAAGGAAGCATCTACACCAGGGTGGAGAAGCCGTCATTGAACAGGGGAGGGGGTCTACGCCACCACTTATCCCCCACTTACAATGCTGTCCTTTCATCACTTCCCAGGAAACTCACAAACGTAAGTGTTGGCCTCAGGTGAAGATACCAACGATGGTCGTTCAGTCTTGGCCTCAGGTGAAGATACCAACGATGGTCGTTCAGTCTTGGCCACAGGTAGTCTTAACGACTGTAACGACTGTCGTCACAGCAACAAGGAACACTAACGAACCAGCGGTATCGATGACCCGGGCCAACGACCCCACTGAGGTTAAATAGCTGAGTTTCCCTGCCAGTCAGTCAGAACTGAAGAAGTCCTTTGGATGAGGGACGAAACGTCTTCAGTAGCTTCAACCAAGTCCAGTTGCCCTTGACTTTAACCTTCGTTGGATAACTATGACCTGGATGACTGAGAACCTCCACAGACTCTTTAGCGGTATTTGTGATTGAAATGGTCGCGCTGTAGAGCCCTGCTAAATATATTATATATATATATAATCTTGCACTCACACAAATGCAACCACGTGAAATTTCTCTTAATGTTAATCAGTGAGCTATAGAGGTGCTGGTAGGCGGGTTTTGTTCCCTTCAGTCAGAGCCAGTTTTCGGTCTATATGCTAAGCTAACTGGCTGTTGGCTGTCCAGACATCCTGAACATCTAACCTTCTGCAAGTCTATTTCCCAAAACATCATTGTGACCCTCACACTGTTCGGATGCTGCAGAAGCAGGGAGGGAGGAAGACGGAGATGCAGTGACGGTAGAGACGGACGCAAGCGAACGTGAAACGGTTAAAAGGAGGTGAAGGACGAGAGGGAGGAGCGTTAACCAGAAAGAGAGGGAGAGGGAGTGAACTGGAGGGAAGGAAGGGGAGCTACAGCTGTGTGACCTAGATGTTTGAAGGGAGAGAACACATGACGTCGCTCCTCTCAGCGCTGCGTTCCTGTGTGTGATGTCATCCCCCTCCGCCGGGTCTAATCTGTAATAAGCTCGCCGCAGGATGCTCCGTCCTCACACGAGAGACACACACACACACACACACACACACACCACTTGTTTCCACTTTGTGCTTCTGTGAAGGTGGATCTGTGCCAAGTTTTCCTTTTCCGGGCAACAGTGAACACAACACGACACATTCTTCAGACGTCTTTCACACGTTCAAGACACAGAAATACCAAACACAGCCGGGCGGGTGGATGTCAGAGAGAGGGAGTGTGTGTGTTGGGCTGGGTACGTACCCGAAGATGCCTTTGCCTGCTCTTGGAGGGCTGGGCGGTTTCTGGGTGGGGGGGTTGGACCGGGACAGACCCCCTCCTAGTTTCATGTTCTGCTGGCCGTTCACCTGCAGACGCAGAATCAAAGGTGAGTCTTCGGCTCGGCCCTGCATTTCAGTTCTTCGTTCAAACTAACTTTTTAAATGATTAGAAATGCTAAAAAAATAGGACTAGGGTGGGGTATCGTTATCGATTCTGATTCTACTTCACCACAGATCTTGTCGGCGCGAGAAGCAGAATCAAAACGCGCGGGTCTTAACGAATCTACGGAAATTTAACGCCGATTCCAACTTGGAAGCAGTTCTTGATACCCAACCCTACCCCGACAGACCGATGGTGCGTCTACGTGTAGGCTGCATACCGATCTGGTCACTGATACCCAGTAAATAAGAGGCCGACGGCGCTAAAAGACAAAGCCTGACCAACTGGACCACAAAGAAGACATCTGTTTTCCTTTGTTTGTCACAAGCATTTCTTATTAAGGCTACTCTCCCTCCTCAGCTGCATGTATGAGATGCGTTGTCCTTGTATTATTGTACAGGTGTGTTGTGCATCCTTACCTTGAACCTCAACAACCACTTAGCACGTCAATGAACGCGATGGGAACAGGAGAAAGAAGAGAGGAGAAAAGTATTGTAGAGGTTAGCGTCAGTGAAACAGGCCAGTGCAGACAGTAAAACAGAGGGCAGAAAAGATGAAGACGGGCTGAAACAGAGGCAGGCAGAAGAGATACAGACTTTGAGTCAGGGGGAAAAGAGGTCGTGCAGGACGTGGAGAAAAAAAGTCACGTTGCACTTAGATAGATCGTTTTGAAAACACAACGCCTAAATATTTAAAGCCACTCGTCATACATGTGGCCATTTTACACTGCAGCAAATGCATACTCTACATCAGGGGGTTTCAAAGTCTGAGACTGTTTATTTGGTTAGTTTCACTTTCAATCCTAGATGCCTAAAAGATCATGATTATGTTATTTGCAGCCGTAGACTCTCAGCAATACCGCTGTTTGTACTACAGCAGATCCATAAAGGTATTTTTTCTTGTTTCTGAATCTGAGAAAGTTGGAAGCAGAAACAGTCAGCTGTGCACACAAACATGCAAGTTTGGATCCTTTAGCTCTTGTTCTTATTATTCTTAGTGTTGAAATCTGTTTACGGCTGCGTTTCTATCTTTTGCTTTCTGTTTGCTCTGGATGTGCCACACCTGCCACAGAACTACTTGCTCTAGTGATGTTTAACAATCCCTTCTGGTATATGTGGACGTGGCTGCCTGCATCTGAACAATAGTTTCTCGAGGCCTTTAGTGATTTTTTACTGTCCCCGTTTTCATCCTGACCACATCGTCGTCGTTTAATTATCACTATTCCCACCTTGACTCCATGTCCAATGTCATCCAGCACATTGTAGTCGATGGGCTTCCTGATGTAGCGCACCGGTCTCTCCGGATTGGGCGGAGCAACAATTTTATGTGAGCGGGTCGTGTTCTTATTGGTGGTCAAGATGCCGATCTCCCGCCTCGCCACCTTCTCTTTGTGAATGTCAACGGTCTGGAAGGAGAGAGAGGAAGAGAGGAGTTTATGTGCCAGGTTTAAATAAAATACACCGGACTATCAAATCACTATCACACTTGTGTACAGCCAAGCTGCTATGGTAACTAAAAAACAAACATTTGAACTTGGCGCTAGAGGAAAAGTTAGAGGACCATCAATAGGTGCGTTCGAGATGACTGCGGCTGATTTTCACCGCCTTGATAGTCAAGTTGGACACATCTGTGATCTTACTGTGAGCTGAGATCAATGACTGGAAAAATGGCGCGAGATCAGGAAAAACTTTGTGCAGCCGGGAAAAAGCGACGGCGGCCACCGGACTCGGCGCCTTCAGCCGCCTTGCTCCGGCGAGCTTTTAATGCCATGTGACATGGTGACGTTTTGCAGCGGCGGCGAAAGTTGGACACACTTTCTAACCATCCTTCATTTTTTTTTTAAGTGTATCATGTTAATGCAACTATAACGTGAGTAGGATTCATCCTCTGGGGAACATGAAGCTCTGTGCAACATCTGAAGGCGCTCCAGCGTTTCCCACGCATTATTTGTGCCGGCCCCGCCACACTATCAACGCTGACCGCCACATCTTGAGTTTTAATTTAAAATGGCTAAAATCGTATTTGATAACAGAGCTGTGCGCAGCAAGTAGCCTAGCTAATAAGGAAGCGATGACAACTGTTAGAAAGGTGATGGTGACGACTGGCGTTCTATTCACTGAGCCAGAAACGAGGTTTGATAAAACAACTGTCTTTAGGATCATAACTTCAACACGTTTCTTTGCAACATAAAATATAATTAAAAGGAGGGAATCTGTTCAGTGCGACGTCTGCGTTGGGGAATGACTGACGAGGGTCTTTAAGAGGAATGAAGACATTATGCTTCAAACAGGCAGCCTAATGAACACTTTCTGTGTTTGTTATAACTGCCACAGTTCGCAGTGACACCGCTCGGATTCCCTCTTGTCCTTCCTGATAAAAGCTTGTTGTGCCATTTAAGTCAACAGTACTTTCTCACAGGGCTGCAACAACTATTATTTTCACTAGTGCTGATGAATCCATTACTGATTCGACAACAACGCTGTCTCGGTTTCTTTGTCTGAACGACAATGTATTCAGCGTGATAACAGAGAGCTCATCTTCACATTTCACACTGTAGATATTTTTGGTGTAATGCATATTAATAAAGGATGAAAAACTGTTCTTAGTGTTAATTATCCACTCAAGTGGGATGAGAAAGGTCACAGTCCTGAAACATCACGAGGGAACCAGAGCTTTCATTCAAAACTGTGAATTTCCACTCTGAAGATTTTTGAGACTTTAAAACATGTTGCTTGTTTTAACAGCCGGGTCCGTTTGTTTTGGAGAGGAGACGACCTCGGTGGTTATTCGGTTCTCGGTACGGTCAACAGCGAAGGAATCCTGAACTAAAACCAAACTGAGCCGCTAAACTGAGCTAACGTTAGCAGCGGCAGCAGCTCAGCTAGCTCGGTTATTTCAGACCAGTCGGTAGTCTGGAGCTAGCCTCAGCTCGATACCATAAAAAAGTACCAGGTACAAGGATTTACAAGAAGAAGCCACAAAAGGCGAGCAGAGTCGAGCCGAGCTGGTACCGTGTGGGGGAAGACACAGCATCTGGTCTGGTCTATATGTTTGGACATCTCGCACATTAGTTTGACGCGTCTGATTTCCTCTTCATCTTCCTTGACTACTTTGCTGGCTGATTGCTACAGTGTGAAAGGCAGAGTGGATTATAAAAGATGATCTGAGTGCCACTCTTTCATGAGACGCAGCCTCACAGCACCAAACACTTGCCTACATAACAGATGTGACTGTGTCTCACTGAACAGAGCGGTAATTATGACGTGCAACCACAGACAATAACAGAGAGAGAAGCGTCTCATTACTTCTGCATGCAGAGCGTACTGATTATTCAGAGGTCGGAGGGGAGAATAAACCCTCTGTACTACTGAAAACTACATTTGTATGCCTATGAAGTACACAGCTACTCTGTGAAGCGACTGTGGTGGAGTGTAGTGTTCAATGAATGTCGACCTTCCAGAGCGCACAGGGACGGATTTGAGAGCAGAATCTGATTGGTTCAAAATGAACCGCTTCATCCCTAAATACTGCGGTCTGTGGAAAACCGGGTCTTGGTACCCATCTCTAAATAAATAAAGTGATCTTTCTTATTCGTCTTGCTTCAGGAAGTCTTAAGCGATGTTTTATTGCGCATTTTCCTATTATGATGAAAATATGATTCACCTGTCATCATCAATCTCAAGTGCTCAAGAGCCTGAAAAGCTGGAGGGACCTGAGAGAGCAGGATTACACACTCAGATCTGATTCTACTCCAACAAATCTGTTCCTGTTTGCTCTGGAACGGTCGACTTGCAGACGGAGTAGTGCCCAGAATTTGTGTTGTGCTCGCTCAGATCTACAGTGCGAGATGTGTGGGTGCAGAGTGTTGCGTAAGCCCGGTCAGAGCACCGGTGACGTTTCACACCTACAGGTGGTTGTTATTGGTCTGACACAGCCGACAATCAGCTGCATGTCAGTGCACTTAGTAAACTGTTTGGAGATAAGATTTCACCGGTTCTTCTCTCTCAACAGGAAATGTTCTGAACTGTATTTAACCGCCGCCAAGCAAAAGTACTTCTTAAACGACGCATCGGCTGTAGCATCATATTTTCTGTGTGTTATCAACCTGAATATCTAATTATTTATTCCTTTAACTAGATGTTTGTAAAAAGGGGGGTGGTTAACCAAGAAAAGAATCGAATCTTTCAGGTAGTGCAGTGAAAATAATAATAATAATAAGTGTGTATGTGGGATCAGTGTAGTGATGATGATGATGCACGTGACTCCAGGTTTATACTTCTTGGTTCCTCCATAATAAGTAAGTGTGGATCCTAAATGAACCAGTCCAGACCAGGTTCCTCCTCCAGCAGGAACATCACACACTTATTAACAAGAAGTGTTACAGTCCACTTCAATCCTCCCACAGAGAAAGAAAGAAATAAAACTGCACATGTATCTGACTCTTGTGTGAGCAGGATGCCGAGCGTGAAACGAAGGACGCGCGTTTCTGCAGTTTTATTACTGCTTCTCTATCCTTTTTAATGCATGAAGCAGCGAGGAGAGCGGCGTCCACACGGCGGTCAACATAAATGAGCCTGCATGCATACACGATTACATACTGTGTGCTTTCACCCATGAGCCCTCTCGCTGTGAATAACAGAGCTGCGTCCCTGAATTCACGGCCTACGTGCTGTACTTAATGCACGCTGACACACGGAGCTCAGCTTCTTCAGCCTCAGCGTGCCGGCAGACACCTGGTGATCAGTGCCACGTGGGTGGGTGAAGTCCTGATCCTAAAAGCCTAAACAACACGAGAACTTCTGATGGTACGGGGGTCGTCTTGTGTTGCCACCAGACCTGTGAGATGTGGTTGACGGAGCTCTCCATGCGGCGGAGCTGCGAGGCCTGGATGTCGAGCATCTGCAGCACGTTGTTGGCCAGCGTGTTGATGAGGTAGGCGACGCTGGCCAGGGACTGGGTGGTGTAGCTCTTCGTCTCCTCCAGCGCCTGCTGCTTGTCTGCCGACTGCAGGGAGAGAGGAGAGATTCAGGAGAGGGGTCGCACAGAGACGCCATTTTTCTCTCAGAAAACAGAAGTGGCAGAACTCTCAATCAGTACAGGGGAAGAGACACAGTAACATATTATAACGAGCAAAATCAACATGCTTGTTTTCTTCTTGTTTCCCAACATCAGGAGCCCTCCTCCTCCTCCTCCTCCTCTCCTCCTCCACACGGCAGTCGACACTTTCGCCAGCCATTTATTGGATTATATTTATCTCAGGTCATTCCTTTTGTGTACTTTTGTATTGTGAAAGACTGAGTTGCAGCACCAGCAAATGTCAGAAAAACACCTGCAGGAAATGAAATGATCAAGTCTGGGACAACAATTCAATGCGGTGCTGTTGTTATTTTGCCTTTCACATTGCCTTAGTTTCTGGCACTGTCAAAATACAACAGAATGTTATTTATATAACATATTTAAATATATAATATTTAAATGCCATTATTTTCTCTAAAATATTGCAATTGCGATGTGATTTGCCACGGGGAATGTACCAAACAAAGATGCTTTCTTAAGTCTGTAGACTACGATGTGTGGGCCAGGGCATCTCTGCAGCACGAGTATTTTTACACACATACCACCTTTAACAAACATTGCACCTCCTGCAATTTGAAAATTGCCGCCAGGCCATGTTGTAATTTTGATAAAATGTTGATTAATTGTTCAGCCCTAATCTGCAGGAAGTTAAACAATAAAGAAACGTTTTGGGAGAAAATTTTGGTGGCTGTTAAATCAATAGTTCAATATGGTGCAGTTTTATATTTTGCCTTACATTAAAACAAAATAAATTGCTGGCACAATAACTTTCAAAACAGCACAATAATTACATTTACTCAACTGGAAGACTATTTTAGCCAAAGTGACTTACATTTGAGGAACAACATACAAGCCTCAATAAAGTATGAAATCTACGAGCGACATCAGATACTAGTAAGAGCTCAGTACGGTATCAATCAGTGTTTCCCATTAATTAACAAGAGTCTAATTTGTTCCACCATAGTTTCAAAATGAACCAAAAATATTTTTACACATCTCACAATAGACCTCCGTTGTGTTTTGTGGGCGCTGCTGTGAGCTCGCACACTAACAGACACGTCTGTGAGAAGGAGTTAAGTTAGCGCACCTGAATTTGGAGTGCACACGTATTCAAGCCTTTACGGTAAGTAAGGGCCCAGAGCGAGCTGACAGGCAGGTTAGAGACTTTATCCTGTCAGGTTGTCTTTTAGTATGAAGAGAGGCTGTGAAGACCAGAACCACAAAACATATTTATCAAACGGACTGATGGATTTAGCGCGAAGAGGAAACACATGTGACAACGTCCAGTTTTCAAAATAAGGCGTCTGTACAGGATGGAAATAAGAAAACAAAAACAACAGTAATAAAATGTTAGGGAAATGACTTACTTATTCTATTTTCTATTCTTTGATTTACGTTGCTGGAAAAACATTAAATACATTTGTTAACTTTTGCTGTTTCATTTACAGCTCTACAGTGGGTTTATGATCAAATAGTTTATTAGAGCACAACACTGTTTACAAGAGTGCACCGTTCTTCATAGATAGCCTCTTAATTTTGCACCAAATTAATGTAATTTCTTCCATTCCACCCACCACAGTCTCTTAAAATCCTTCGTGAAACACTGAATCAATCCATTTACAGTATTATTCTTCATCGAAGTGTAACGAACCACTAATTAACCCTAATGAAATCATTCCACCTCTTTAACGTCTTGACACGTGAGGGCGATGAAGATGACGTGGTCGAGGTGTCAGTGTGAAGATGATGGATACAGAACAGTAACCGAACCAGCAGCAGCTGCAGCAGCGACGCGCTGTGTGAAACATGTCTGAGCGGCGTCAGGCGGAGCTTCGACCCGTGATCGACCTCAGATTCCTATGATTTGTGCTGAGCTGTCGCATTCAGCATTTCACCAAGAGAGACTAACTGTGTGTGTTTGCAAGTGTCAGTGTGCATCAACATGTGTGTAACCACGTGTACTCGTATTAATGTGTGTGTGTCTGACTGTTAGTGTGTGTGTGTGTGCTGGAGCGTGAGATGAGATGTAGGTCAGTACTAACTCATTCATGCCCGAGGTTTAACAGAAACACACTGACACAAATGTGTGTATCTCTCCAACACACGCACACACGCAGAGTTGGTGTCATCGCCCCTAAACTAACGCTGTGTTCCCACCACATGAACTTTACTCGAGAACCAGGAACCTTTGGAGGAACTCACTGGGTTTCCACCACAGGGACCAGGATCTAAATTAAGTTCCAGGCCCCTAAAAAAAGTCCCTGCTCGGTGGGGCTAAGTCGAGCGTTTCAGGTGTTTTGTTGTTACTTTTCCACCGTCGAACCAATAAATCATGGTCAACACCCAGACAGCCACACGCGTCTCTGCGATGTCACCTGAGATCGTCTGCGTTATATTTACAGCTCGGAAACAGCAGCCGGTGTGCGGCGAGTGAAGTCCGGCTCCTCTTCTCCAAAACAAACTGATTACAGCAGGTAATCAAGCTCGTTAAACATCACGTTCCTCCGACGCTCAGACGGAGACAGACGCGATGCTGCTGCTGATCTGCAGCTCTTGTTGGCTGGAAATATTTTAAAGACCAACAAACTGTTTATATGTTTGTGTTGGGAGTTCTTTGAAGAACCTGATGGCTTTTTCCAGTTTGTCATTAAATTTGTTGTGAACTTGAATTGTGCGTTTCACACAAAAACAAGAAGCTTTTTTTTTAATGGTCAAACATTTTGTTTTGTTGTTATAATCCAATCAAATCTGATGTTCATATCTACATTTTGCTCATGGATAGTGACGTTTCTAAATAACGATGCCTGTCCGTTGCTCTGTGCGGCGTACGTCAGTTCTTTAGATCGCGATGGAAACACACAACGATGGGCTGAAGGACCGTTTAGTGCCGGGTACTATTGGTGGAAATGCGGCTTTAGCTACACTAGAGCCTGAGCGATACGGGTTTTTGAGACAGACACAGATATTTGAGAATTTTAAAATCCGATATTTCGTGGCTTAACAAAAACATAAATAAGGTCGTAATAAGCTGCTACATAATCGTCCTGACGAGGAACCACATATCTTTTCAGGCCAGTCTTACCCTCTGCTGCACCTCTGTGCATATTCAATGAGCTGCAAAACCTGGAAGCTACAAACTCAGGCGCCATCGTTGGGTTCTAATAATACATCCAGGAGCACACCTCCACTTCTATTCTCCTTCGCCTTCGTCTGTTCCCTCCAGTCTCTTCATCACATCATCCTTATTATATATCTCTCGTTTTCTCTCCGTCTTTCCCATCAGCCATCTGAGGTCCTGTTAGCGGTGACCTAGTTGTAGGGCGGCCTCCTCTGGCCTGAGGACAGGGCAGATCATCACACACACACATTACTGCTGCAGCTTTTTTCTAATTCCTACTAAATAAATGAGCCTCATGTTCATGAATCAGATCAGACCTACATGGGATCATATGCACGCTCTGATTCCTCTGACCTCTTTTCTCAATGCAGAGTTTCCCGCTCCGCTGTTATTTGTTTCTGGATTACAGTGACAACATCGACATGGACAGACCTTACACCTGCCTCAAGGTGTGGAGGCACATTTTCCCGTAATTACCATATTTTAACAAATACACAGGGTCCTGTCCTAAAAGCAGCTCCTCTACATCCACTCTAATGTTCAGTTTGACAAAACAACTATATTTCATTAAAGCTGAACGCAAAGTAAAATCTGTCTTTGATATAAACCAGCATACGTACGCTTGAAAAAATTCTAATTGTCAAGAAGAAGAAATGTACGTTTTATTTATTTTTCTGCCACTGATCATGAATAACTTGATCGTATCTGTGTGGAAACTAAAAAGCAGCTGTAATATCATTCATTCAAAGGGAGCAGGTGTTGTTAGCCGTTAACCCAAGTTCAAGGTTAACGTTCAGAACTACTACAGTCTGATCAGCTGCGATCACGACAGCTGGACCCATGAAACAAGGACGGCTAACGCCAGCTACCATTGTACTTTGTATTTCCCAACGCACCGGTGCACACGAGAGGATTTATGTCACAGACATAACGACGAATGATGTTTAATCTTTTAATCTTGACGCCACTTGGCCTTTATACTAAAACGGTTTCAGAGCGGCGATCTCGCAGAATCTCGCGTGATCGAACATGATTTCAGACAGAAAAAACAAAAGCAGAGAATCAAACTGTGGATGAACTCGAGGCTGAGAAGAGGGAATCAGCAGGTTTCTAGCCGGATATCCTCTAGTGTGCGGCCAAATAAAGAGAATTCAAATATCAGTTTAAGTTTATGTCAGAAATTCTGCTCAGACTCTGAATAACAAACATTTCTGGAACACTGATCATAAAGCGCGTTGAGCCGAGGTCGAGCAGGGTGGCGAGTTATCACCAGCCCAGGCAAACTGAGTCTGTGGCGCGTTCACATGCCGGTGAGAAGCTCGGACATCTGAGCGTTGCGTTCATGGACAGTATGCGTTGAAACTTCCTCGTAATTTCTTCTCCTTAAAAGAAAAGCTTGGAGGTCAGGAATGAACCTCGGGACTCGAGCTAACGTGGACTTTCCAAAAAGGTCGTTTCAGAGTCTTTGTCAAAATGTAAAAATAAAAATAACTATCCAAACCATTTATCTGATTTAATCCTACATGCATGTCTGTGTGTGCGTTAGAGTAAGTTACTTTGAATCAGATCCAACAAGACCCGACTGTGAACGGCTCATGTAAAACACACACAGGTCTGTTTGTACCTTCTGTCAGAGGAGGCCAGCAGTCTGCTTTTACCTTACAAGGACAGGTCCCTCACTGTGTCCGTCTGCGCTTGTGTTTAAGATTAAATGCTTAAAACAGAGCTGGGCTGCACTGAATCTATGAGTTTTAAACACCTGTTCTCTTATGTTGGTCTTCTTTTGCACATCACCGCCATTATTACCTTTGTTCTAGGGATGTCAAGAGAACCGATACTTCAGGACCAAGTCGACGCCAAACAATAAAAACAATTCTACCGTTGGTGTAACGATTCTCCAAATCCATGGTTCGATTTTGGATTTAATCCAACTAGCAGGCAAGATCACTCGATGACTGGATAAAACAGTCAGGTGACACACGGAAGACAATAAAATAGGTTTGTGGTGTAATCTTTATAGAATATAGGCCTACAGCTCGCCTCTGTAGAGCAACTTCCTCCCCTTGTTCAGTTTAACTTCAGTTTTACTTGTTATAAATATTGTTTAAGTTAATTCAAGTTGAGAAATACATGTCATGCATTCCTTGATAATTAAGCAAGTCGACTCATAGTAGCTTACTATTTGTTTCATTATCATCGCATCGCAAAATTGTCCACAATAATCGCAATAGGACTTTTTCTTGTCGTGCAGCCCTAAATACAGTGTTTCCCTCATACTTTACTTGGGAGGGCGGCCCAGGTGTATTAAAATCTGCCAAGTGCACCCATTTAAGTATTTTGCAGAGACACACAGAGCGAGATCTGATCCATCACGGGACACGGTGGAAATTTACAAGCACGGAGCGACAGTGAACGCACCGCTGCAGAGGTCACTGGGTACAACGTTGGTTTCAATCCACATGTGAGCTGTGAAAACAGGATCGCGGTGGAGTTTATTACACGAAGCAACTTTATCAGGTAGAGAATGAAGTAGAATTAAAATGACGACATATGAAATAACTTACTAGAAATACAAATATGTTATAACGCCGCCTCTCTCCTGCTGCTGTGGGAGGAGTTAGGGTGATAACTGAAATCTGAGACCACCCTTAAACATTTCACACCTGTGAGTTTGTTGAGAAAAGTTAAGTAAATTTAAATTAAGTAATTAATTATGCACATTTCAAGGTTGTTATTTCAACATCAAACCACCTCCCATCTGTCCTGGACATCCTCTCACAGCCGTTAGTCGTTCTTTGAAATGTTCAAGTGTTCTTATTGAAGTACACGGTGGGATTTATTCTTTTGGTTTTCTTTTTTCACTGTGGTATTAAATTTGGTATTGAGGAATTGGTATCGACTACTAAATTTCTGGTGTGGTCCCCCTCTGACGCCGTGGGGAAGAGAACGGGCTGTAGAATATATAAAATATAATATATATAATAACAGTAGGGCTGAACGATTAATCGTTTTCAAATCGAATTTGTGATTTGAAAGACCGCGATTATTAGATTCGTTAATTATACAGCGCATCTGACCCGTTGTAAAAAACGTCATGCGGTTACAGAATCATGCCGTTGTCATCCTTGTGTGACAGATCTGCTCGCCAATCACAAGCGCCGTGCGGCTCCTGTAATGGCGCCAGCCGAACCGACACCGGCAGCGGCTGTGCCGCGGTTTTGTCCGGCGTCAACTGCCCTCCGATGTTGACGTGTTGTTAATGTGTCATTTTGTGTGCTTCAACTACGGAGAACAGCTCCCTGTGAGCCCGTTCTGCAGGCTGACATGTCCAGATTAATAATATTTCAGAATAAGAGCGTTTTGTCTGTCTGATTTTGCTGACTTTTTTGATTTTTGTGCTTCCACCATGGTTCAGTAGCTACGCAGTTAAATTGTGTCTTTTGTCGTTTATTGTTGATGTACAATCGAGAATCTGCATCGGGTGTTTTATTTTGAAAACTGGCCGGATTCTCTCTGCCGTTCTG
>NW_024043297.1:0-31994 GCF_014851395.1 Micropterus salmoides | reverse complement strand
AGAGGGCTTATGGGTTAGGGGCCAAGTCTTTTGTGTGGATGCAGCAAAGCATGAAGCGTAAAAACATCCCAACACTGGGGACTCTACAACCCCAGCCCACCCTGTCACTGGGTTGTGAGCCCTGCTAACTGGGGCGCATTTGAGGCAACAGAGTGGGCATTAGCTTGAGCCCAGCTGTGAACAGACCAGCATTGGAAACACACACACGTACACATGCACCACACAAACCGAGATCCTTCCTATTGTCTGTTCCATATACTAAAACAAACAGCACTGCTAGTGGCAAGGCTCAGGCCTTAGTAAGCTTTGGACTTCTCTGATGCTTCAGGGCAGTATCTCCATATCACTCTCATATCAATACCCAGTCCACAGAGGCCAGAGCGGGAGTGATTGGCAAAGACATACAAATGGCTTAGGGGCTCTTTAACGTGCCTTGCTGTCATGTGAATGTTTGTTTAAGGCAATGAAAGGGTCAGAAAAGCTTTGCTGATGTTGTATTCATTAGTGCAGGCATTGACCTACCTTGATGCGAACACCTATTTTGAACTCAGCCAGTATGTCTGCAAAGCAAGTAATTGCTCAGGCCTTGACATCACTACTGTTTGAATTAGAGGTGGAAATTTTAAGCAATTTCATAAATCGACTGCCAGCCACATTCATGATCGATCAGTGGTTATTACAAAATGCAGTGCAAACATTGTCCTCCAATTGCTACTGAAAGTGAAATGGGCTGCTTTTGAATCACAACTGAACACCAACACCGACAATAAGATATTTGAAAGAAAAGATAAGCACAAACGAGAAGATTTAAATCATAAACTCAATTAGATAAAATAATTCAATAAGAATTGATGAAGACGAAGTGCTTTAGGAGACAGGTGCTTACTAGTTCAGATGAAGTCAGAAGTCAGTCCAGCACATGATCATTGTCCCCATACTGCTCTGTCAAACAGAAAACCATATGTGCTACCATATGCTGCCAAAGGTTCTAAACATGGTTGCTTAAGGAAATTCCAATCATTAAAACACCTGAGAGAACCCACCTCCTGGAATTGTACAAGTAATGTCACTTCAGCTTAATGAAATAAGACTGCAAATCATTATTCTTTCTTTGAGCTGCAGCTCAATATGATAGATCAAGGCTCTACATTAACAGAGTGACACCATCAGTTACCCGCTTGTCAGTTCCGTCCTTCTTGACTGGTTTAATAGCTCAGACTCTGCCTCAGTGCACTGGTATAGGTCAACCTTTGGCAATGGTCATGAGGTCATTATTATCCGCTATCTTCTTGAGGGTCCAGTTACAGGGGATTTGTGTGAAGGCATTTACTTTCCAGGTTCTTTCCAGGCTCAGTTTGTGCTTAACCCTTTTCAGTGTCAAAATGTTGCCGCTAATAAGCGGCTGCTGCACACCACTAATAGGTAGGTGGAAAGAAGCTTTGGATTTCAAGGCTGGTGGCCTCTGATTCATGTGGATCCTAGCTTGCTGGTTTCCATGAAAATGAATTGCAACCATCCTGCGAGTGTGCAGAAGCTCTCCCTCCCTGTAGTGTGAGATTTGAGGACTCTCTCTGTCATGTGTGTGAATATATATGTGTGTTTGTGTGGGGGCATGGAGACCTTAAGTGGTTTTGGCACATCCCCTGCTGTGCAATAATTGAATTTTTACTCTGGTAATGTTCGCTTAATGAACACCCACCATGCATATTTCCTTCTATTCCTGCAGATTGATACACTTGTTTTCTTCCCACCACTAGATCATTTTAATGACAGTTTAATCAGTGTCCCATGGGAAAAGAGTTGGGTGATGATGGGGTTACGCTGCAGCATGTGGCCTGTGGGTCTGTCCATCTGCATTTGACAGCTCCGGGCTCATCATAGGCTGGTTGACTGGCACTCTGGGCCAGATTCTGGGGCAGCAGTGCGCCTTGTTGAGGGTTAGAGAAGCTAGGAATAAAAGGTTCATTTGGCACTGAGAAGTCGCAGTGGGGTGCCTCAGGATTTTGGGGTAGAGAGAGGGAGGGTGAGAGGCATGTTGTATCTTGACACCCCTGGGACTGCGCTGCTCTAACTCTGACACTCCTGGAATCGCAAGGTTACTGCAGCTGGCAGGTTTGCCTCTGAAGCTCTGACATCTCATCTCAGGACTCAAGGGGGAATGGTGCACTACAGTTACCCGACACCAGGTACAGCAGGGGTCTCTTCTTTCTGGCTGTGCGCACATGCACAAGCACACTTGCTGTACATACACAAACGTACAGCCATCCTTGAAAGGGCTCCCACCACCCACACACCATCCACTCCACGGGGCTTACAGTGGTAACTTGAAGCACAAGGTAAACAGCAGCAGGCACTCCAGGCATCTCCATACATGCGGTCATCCTCAGACCCCCCAGCAGTTGTTCATGACCATCTGGCTTCTCTTTCTTATAAGGGATTAGAGGAGGTCTGAGCTGTAGGGGGAGTTTCGGGCAGATTAGTGCTGTATTGGATGGTGTGGTTAGGATTGAGAGCACGGCTCCATTGGACAGCTCTATGCTAAAGCCAACAATCATCAAAGCAAATGGGCTTTGTGCTGTGACAATGTGTGGTGTAGCAGGGCGGGAGATCATTTGTGCCCTCACACACAGGGTGACTGTTTGACCAGCCTGACTGATGTTAATTCCTATTGGTGTCAGCCTTGTGAACATGTCGGTGTTGGTGTTCTTGCTGGGAGCAAGGCTTACAGTCTCTTACTCTGCAGTCCGTCCTCTGTGCTCGTGGCCTGTTCTGTTAATCTCTTCCATTCAAGATTCACACCTTTGAAAAGTAAAAAGATTATAATTAAAAAAAGGCTTGAAAAAACACAACACAAGCATTTTACTGCCAAATCACAAGCAACATCACACACAAGCTCATTTCCTTTGTGAGAGATAGGTTGTAGAGGAGCTAAATGGGCCCATCCCAGCTGTGCCATTACCGTGCCATATCAAAAGCTAAAGCCTCATTTGATATTCATATTTAAAAGAAAACTGTCAGCTCAGCAGTTTTGTCCTACATGTACAAGTGGGGTGGTAGTATCAAAGCAGTTCCTTTTGTTAGAGTTAGTTTAGCATTCATGAATTCCTGTGCTTACTTAGGGGATTGCTGCGGGATTTATAAACCATTTGGTCTGAGGCAACAGAAGATTAGTTTCCCTATCGATTTAATCACTGATTTTGACATTTAAGGGTTCAAATGTACCTGTGCTCTGATGCTACAAAGAATAGAGCTATTGACAGACTCAAGGGGGTTTGTAAGAAATATATGTGTACGTCTGTGTCTGGTTGAGTGGAATTCCACAAAGCATTTCACACAAGCTGTCCCTTTCCCCTGGGATTTCGATCTAAGGTGCTGAAGCAATTTGCCTGTTTTTCATTCTCCATATCGGCGCATGAAAAAGTTCAGTCATCTTTTATGGCTCAAGAGAGTGTGTATTGTAACAAACTTTTCTTTTTTCGTCTTCTTCTTTTCAACAAGAGCCACAGCTGAACTCCATCAGTCACTGCCAGGTGAAACAAGGATTGGGGCACGGGGAAATAGATGAGGGCTGAGTGCGCTCTGTGAGATGATGAAACAAGCTGTATATGCTGTGCTGTCACATGTATTTAATTCCATCTGTCTACCGTGAAAGTACCTCGGCCGATCTGTCCACCTGAATTTTACGCCTTCACCTATGATAAGATAGACAGTCAGCAGATTTAATCAACCAGTCACAGATTTTTTTTTTTTTTTTTAATCATCCATATTTAGCATTTGTACTCTATGATATTCTCAAATGTTCTTAAATATAGTAGCTAGACTGTGTAGCCTGAGAGCTGGTCTTTTAATTATCACTATATTTATATGCATTTTAATATTTTGAAGTCTTGTAATTAGCATCCCCTATACACCACTGGGCCTTGATTCAGATTGACTAACCTGCATGGTAAATATCTCTATATGCATGCCTTTATCCGATGGATTGTCTGGGGAGATGACTTTAATTTACACATCTTTCTCTTAGGCTGCTTCGATTTCCCGGTTGTGTTGTGTAGCGCCGCTGAGCTCATTAGCTCCTGTTGCAGTTCAACTGGGACAGTGAACTGCTGTCTTTCACTGTAGGGGGTGGAGGTAATAGATCAGGAGAATTTGAGGTGCATTTTTTGCTTGGACGCAGTAGGTAGATGTTGCTTTTGCAAGGGAGTTAGCTCTCCCACCTCATCACTCTTTGAGTGGGGTGGGCTTCAGATTTGATGAGTTGTTGTGTAAAAGGGTGACTATGGCACCCACGAGAAGCCGAAAACATTTAATGTCAATGAGTTAATAACTTTCAGAGGCAGAGATTAAATTAGCCGTCCTCACAAAACATATGTACAGTTCACGTGTAAAGTTATTACCAGTTTTATAATCCCTTTGGAGAATGTTGACATAAAGTTTTATCTTTTCTACTGAGTTAGCATAAAGCAACAGGGCTGCAGGTGCAGTTTTAGCCCAATTGCTACTGTGTCAGCTGCGTGGTACTGACTTGTAGTGACAGGTGAACAACCCGAGAACAGATTACATAAAAGTAGCTGCTAGGTACAGGAATGACAGTACATAGAAAACCTCAGTCTTTGGTGAATATCATTCATTCATTAATTTGTTCCCTCCCTCATTCACATTACACACCAGTGCCCCTCACTTTACATTCAGAAGAAGCCTGTATCTACTGTCTATCTCTCGTATCTAAAAATCTCCTAATTGCCAGGTAAGAAACCACATATTCACAGCAGCCGAATTTGTTGTCATCACGGTGTTAGTTGGTATAATATCTCAACAGGAATGATTGTACTGTAGATCAACCCTAAGATTTATCATCTTTGCTGCAGTGTTTGAAACAGAGAGATCTTGCTTTTCTAAAGATAGGCCAGAAGAGTTCAGGGTAGAGAGAATGGGAGAACGGTGGAAAAAGATGATTGTCATTAGTTCTGCATCCATAAGCAGGATCCTTTTTAATGACTATATGCCAGATCGAGTACTCCAGGCGATAGGGAAGGCAGTATCAGGGTTGTGTGGTCAATAATGTGTTTATATCGCAGAACAGTGAAGCACAACATATTGTCATAAGCTATGTATTTGAGATTTTAGTATTTGTTGTATATTTGAAGACAGCCAAAGTAAAGCATCCATTCAGATGCTATTGGGAAAAATGTCCAGAAAAACAAGCTTTTCTGTGCAGCCTAAAAGCTGATGATGATTTTGCATTTCATAATGGAATTCAGTTTGGTGCAAATTGATTGGTATCATCAGGCAAACTGTTGATAATAAAAAATGCAGCAAGTCTGGCTAAATCCATGATAGAAAATGAGTGCAGTTAATGTAGCTTTTTAGCTGCCTTTGAACATTTCACATGTCGTGTTGTGACACTTTGTAGCTCCTGTGGCTTGTGGAGACCGTATAGCTTTGAGTCAGTAAAACAGACACACTGCGCTCGGTGATTTGGTCATCTCAAACTTTTGAAGTGCTGTTGCAGTCTCTGTCTGTGACAAATATCTCTGAATATACGTTACCTTCAAAGTGCTTTGTAAGCCTTTTTCAGTGATGCAGGAAAATGTATCCCATTTTATATCAGCTTGTGTGTTTTATTCATTATTGGTGCAGCAAAATACGTTGGAGATTTCACACAAGCAGCGTTACAGGTGAAAAATATATCAGTGCTACGTGTGTCTTTGCGCTGCAGGAGTGACTACAAACTGCTATCTGTCCTCATGTTCCCTTTTCACCCCAGGAAGACCAATCTATACTAATCTGCACCTAAGCAGTAGAATGTTAGAACAGCTTGGTAATTCAACTACTCAGCATATTTTCTCACACCTAAAGGCAAATTACAGCGAAATCAATGTTTCCTAGTCAGTCTTCACCTCCAGCCCTGCTGAGGCGGCTTAGAAAATATCATTTTCTTTGTCTTCAGAGAGTGAACGAAATTATAATTAGTTCGTGTTTAACTAGCAGTATATGAGATGTATATATGAACTAACTGCACATCCTTAAGCTGTGCACATTCTGGGTTTTAAATAGTTGTTTTAGCAATGCACTGATTTCCCGTCATGTGGAAAGGCTGTTTCCCTGGAAATAGTAGAAGTCTTATGAAGCTGCAGTTAAGTCCATAAGAAGACAAGCTTTAGTGCCCTGGGTCCAGCTCCATAAGTTCTCCAGAGGTTATCAGCTCTAGGATGCATCAATGACTGTCTCTAACCCATTTCCCCAGTGCCACCACCTCAATTGATTCAAATTGGGCCTGATTCTTTTCCCACCATAAACCCACTCAAACAACCCACATAGCATCCCTGAGAGCTTGTTTCCACTGATCGATCTCCGTCCATTTTCTAAACAACATATAGAGACCCAGGACACACTAGACAACTGCACTGAAATACACTGAAAATATGAGCAGCTGATATACTTTGAATCAACATATTTTAGATGTGTCATCTTGAATTTGGGTCAGAGACCCGGGCATTCACTGCTTGAATGGAAATGATCTCAAGCAAGGCACCAACAGGCAGCGAGGCACACACTTGTCCACGTTGTTAGCCCTGACAAATGAGAGGCAGATTTATGCCTTAAACATTAGAGCTTACGCTATATTGATTTATTTAGCTGAAGCGCTGCAGATTGCTGCTGCGTTATAACTCAACCATAAAATGCAACATACTGTAGCTTTCTAGATGGAAAAGCATCAGTACATGCGCTGACTAGATGATCGTCTGTGAATGCCTGACATGTTTTTATTGCTATTTTTAAGTGTGGCAATTTCACATGCTATATACAATGCACTGTATAATTCAGACCATCAGCCAATGTATTAGACTGTTTGTTGTGATTTGAAATAGGTGTCTATCTTGTTGTTTTCAGAGCGAAACCCAGATCTTCATCAGAGCAGGTTGTTGCAGTGCTCTCGTTATGTCTGATCCAATTTGTGCTCGACTCTTATTGATGTGCATAAGGTGCGCTCACAACAGGCTCTGACATTCTCCCCAAAGAGGAAAATGCAGTAACTAGTCAAGATCCTTCACTGCTACGGTTGCAAGATAACTGACTGGCTGACAGACTGTGTAAACCAAATAGGGATTATTGCCATTCTTCTTGCATGCAGATTCATCCTCTTCCTTCCTCTCCCGAGTTTTAAACTGTCCTCTTGCCCGAGTCTAAATCACATGACTAAAGCAAATGGTTCTGCTTGTTTATTTTACACCAATTTGCAATCACTAGTCTTATTGCCAGACATGAAAAAGCATTTGCTTTGTGTGCTGCTGTGTTTCAGAAGATATCAGGGCTTTACTTGTACTGATAATCGGAAATCTTAAGCAGTCTGGTTGCCTGCAGCATGCAAAGTCTTATATAAAAAGGAAGCCTCTAAAACCAGCCTCGTTCCATATCTTTAGTATTCTGTCTGAGGCACAGAGGGATGTCTCAGATCTTACTTTTTAGAGAGGACTTGACAGTTTTATTGCATGGGAGAAATGTAAGAGCTATATGCTAAAACGCTATACAGTAAGTGCTGATACTACTTGAAATGATGAATGATCATGTTAAAGGTGCTCACAATCATGTTATAACTTCCCTCAGTCACAAAGTATGAGTCATTTAAAAAAATAAATACATTTAATTAAAAAATGCAACTATTTGCCTGACGCCCACATTCATTAACCTTTACCTTGTGTAGTTTAATTAATAAAATATACGTTAAAGAAATTAATGTATTAACCTCTGTTATGTATGCTATAATTTCTTTTAATTTAATGCATTTAACATGTTGTCTTTGACTAAAATTAAGAAGAGTTTTCTATAAACTGTATATGCACACACTTTTGTCCATTTGCTATTGTAGGAAATACTTAATTAAAATCAAATAAAGAGGGAAAATTGGTGTAGAGACCCCCCTCGCTCACCATGTGTCGTTTGCAGTAGTGATTTTTTTCTGCACAGATGTCTCCATTTCTCTTATTAAGCCGCCCAGGCTTCAGTAATGGGTGACTTGGGATGGCGGTGGAATACAAAAGAGTGAGTCGGATAGGAGCCCAGTGTGGGCAGACTGAGGTTAGGGAAAGGAGTCTAATTTGAGAAGTCGATTATGGGGTCATTGCCACCCTCAGTGAATGATCTCATTCATCCACAGTGAGCCATAGTATTTATTATGATACACCTTGTGCCTGTGTATGCACTCATCAGTGCAGTGTGGAGAGACAAATCCTCATCACTGTGTTTTGTCCAGTGATAATTTCAGCAATGGACACAGCAGCGTGTTTCGGGTCAGCCCATTAATGCCCCTTCCATTTCAGACACATTTCTACCATTCCAGGGTTGGCTCGGGTCATCATTTTAGATCTCCATCACTAGATGGTTTTGAGTTTGCTCGCACTGGTTGCATTGTGTTTTCTTGAGCGCAGTTCACAAGTGAACTGGGACAGATGGGGTTGGCCAGATTTTTCTCCCCAGTCCCCTTCTGAGAGGACAGACTGGCAGACCCAAAATGCTGTCCTTTTCCTGGGTGGGAAGAAATGAAGCATGAAGGCAGGGAGGGAGGGGAGGGCCTTCTTCCCAAGAGCAATAGAGGCAAACACACTGATGTTTGATGACAGCTCCCCGAGAGGTGAGTCACAGTCACTCTCAGATTCTACTCTCTCTCTCGCTCCCTGGCATCCACATCATGTCATTTTAGTTTTTCTCTTGGGGACAAACTTGAAAAATCATTTGGTCTATTTCAGGGGTGGAAAAAGTCAAATTCAGTGTAAATGGTGGTTGCAATATTTTACCAAAGCAACAAACTAGAGTAAAGTCTTCTGACTTTTTTTTTTTTCAATTAGTTGGAGGCTCTGTGTTTGATGACTTGTCGCTTGTTATCCCATAATTTGTGTATCTACTCGTACCACGTGACACGCATCCACACAGATGATTGGCGGAGAGAGAGAGAGAGTATTTAGAGACTTAGTATGTTACACTTGAAAATAAGTCATCTTGATTTTGCAATTTGTGTAAGTGCCAGTACCTGATCAGAAACATAGCTGAGTAATGTTGTAGTCATTACGAGTGGATAGAGTGGGTGGGTGGGGGGGGATGGTGGCTACGCATATGTATGTAGTCTAAAGACCTGCGAAGCTTAAGCTAATTAGTCCGCTGACGTATGTACTTACTCTGACATTTTCACCATACACCTTTCAAAGCGACAGACAGGCATCATTATTATTATTATTATCATTATTATATTATTATACTTCGTCCATCTGTCGGTTGATTTCTTCTTGATAAGTTCTTCTGTGGATGTGTCACAATAAACTCCTTAACAATATGCTGAGGACGGCTGCAGACATTTTCAAATGGTGGTTGAAAACTTCTGCGAGTAGCCTCAGCCAATCAGAAATGTTCAGCACTGCAAGCCCCTGCCCCAAAAGCTCCGGTATTTAGCCTTTCTGTGGCTATTGCATGGTAAAATCAATGAATGCTGTTGTATGAAAAGAAATAACAGTTCTGGTTTAATTGGCTTGAATGGAATACCCAGTAACCCTACAGCTGCAGTAAATTTGAATATTCAGTTTTTAAAAAGAGCAATAAATAAGCATTTGATAACAGATGAAAAGTGAACACCTGTGCCTAGAGAGAAGCAGTCAGACAGTAGAATTAAAGTCTTACTAATTAAGTAAGTTGCTTTTTTCTTTTGACAGCTCTGGACTCCCCAGCCTGATTAGCTGTGTTAAGGACATCCAGCAGAGTTTAGGTTAATTTTCTGCAATATTCATCTATAATCTGTGTGCTTTAACATTCTGTAATGCTGTGCTGGGCTTTATGAAAGTAATTAGCCAATCATAATAGAATCACACAGACCTCCTTCATTCACCCATTCTGTAGTGAGCACAATGAAGTCTGACAGGTTCACACACACTGCAGCGTTTACGGCTCTGTGGAATTTCATGGGTCAGGGGGGAAAAGTGAAGAGGCACTTTTATTTTGTATGGCATGAAATGAGCAAGTTATTAATTCACAGAATTAACCTCTTGTTTAGCATGTTACTTCACTGTCATCTACTGACCAATGGACAGAAATCTGTGTAATATTGTAACTAACATACTATATTATGTAGAACAAAATGGTGTTAACACAGATTAGTAGTGTTAAAATGTAGACAGTGATAGTTAAAGTAAAGTTCAGAGTCTCAAGTAAACAGGTTAAATGATCTGCTGATACAGCTGTTAAACTGTGTTTCCTTGAATGTTCTTAGAATCACTGCTTTTCATGTTTTCATGATCAGGATTGATTAACCATTAAAATCATAGTCAATCACAGAACCAGGAGACTAGAGAGCACCACGCGTCCCTTTAGACAAAGGAATATACATTGGCGCAAAACGCCCCAAAAGTCCTCCCCTCTTGCCTAGTTGACCAGCTTAGGCTGGGCCTCACCTTCTTTCATTACCTTTTTTTTCTCGAGTTTCTTTAGATGAAGTTTCTTTTCTGCTTCATAAAGTCAGTGCACAATTTAACTATCCTTTGAAGGCCTCAGTACTAAACTGAAGAGTTGTTTTGTTACTTTGGGGCGACTGTGGCTCGAGGTAAAGCAGTCGTCTACTTATCAGAAGGTAGGTGCTTTGATCCCCAGCTCCCAATGGCTGTGCCATTGTGGTATAAAGCTATTTGAGTGGTCGGAAAGACTAGAAAGGTACTATACAAGTAGCTAACTTTCTCAAAAGAAGCTTGGTCTGTGCCCTCTGCCATCGGCCCTGAAACAAGAGCCTCAGGAGTCACCTAGAAGCATAACTGCTCCTCCCACTGCACGGTGGCCTCATCCCTGCACACAACGCCAGAAAGCCAGTTTGAGCATCTTGTCTCCGCACTTCAAAACAGTAAAGCAAAAGACATGTTTTTTGCTGTGATAAGGAGTTGTCGAATAAAATATATTAATGTCTATTCAGAGAAGTTAAGTGCCGTAACATTACATTAATGTCTTACCGTTGTGTTTCACCATCAGATCACATACTTTGTTTTCCTAATTAATACTTCATTTATTAGGTATTTAGCTATAAATAAATATCCCCATAACTCAATTGAAGAAAGTGTGTGTGTGTGTGTGTGTGTGTGTGTGTGTTTTCTTTGAAGCAGGAGACAATTTTGAAAGTTTAAATTTATTCGGTTTAATTTCACTGTTATTAACTACTAAAGTAGGGTTTCAAATAGGGATTCACTCATTCAATATGTATCAAACTCTAAGTACATATGTACTCATGCACAGCCATAGTGAGCCTCTAAATATTGTGCTGTATATATAGTGTCCATACATAATGTAGCTGTAATATTATTTATGGCTGTGCGGGATGTAGCAAACCTGCATTTTACGTGAGCAGCAGAACAAACACGAGTGATTTCTGAACTCGAGTTCAGGACATGAGTCTGACTAAGATGCAAATGCAGATTGCGATGATCTTAAAATCTCCATGTGATAAAGATAAGATCAGTGGAAGCCCTCATCTCACATGTGAAGGATGAAATGTCTGTTTGCTGTCGTCTGTCGATATTTTTGAGAGCCCAGTAATTGGCACATAAAAGTCCATCTCTACTTTAGCTGGAAAGCGTTCTCCCATCTTCAAAAGCCCCCCCAACACACACACACACACACACACACACACACACACACATTTAATTTTTCATTGAACTGGTTACCTTGCAAAAGAGATGAAAAATATGGTCCTGCAGCACGTTCCCACTCTTTCTTTAATTCCTTCACAGTCAGTTAGAGAGATGAAGTTGCCTTGCCATTTTTTATCCAAAATTGGGGTCCATGACTCTCTTCTATGGATCATCCTAGACACCTGTGATAGGTAAAAAGTAAAGTGATAAGTAAAAAGCTAGAACACGAGTAAAGATGCGCCAAATTGACCATTTCTCAGACAAGTCGTCCCATCTTTTTAATTTTTAAGATCCAAATAAGCAAAATCTTAATGTGGATGAGTCACAAGAGGGCTGTGGCTGTGATTATAGTGAGAAATATTCCTCAAAAGCAATCACATTTCACGCTGGCCTACATGAGAATGGCTTTATTAGCCTGGTTTAGCCGCTGATCCAATATCGCCTAAGAATGCACACTGCCTGAGGAATCTGGCTGTTTTTCATATTAACTGTGGTGGGCGGTCAGCTTTATCGCCCGTAGAATTCCTTTGTGATCAGCAGTTTGCATTTTCATCGGTGAGACAAGAATAACTTAATTCAAAGACACATTTGTTTGCAGAGGATGTGCTCTGGTAAGAAAGAAAAACAAAACATCAATATGCTCGGAAACGGCTTCACTTTGCATCAGTGCTAGTTACAGGGAGATGGAGAGTGCAGATGCAGGGATCCAGATCCTCATTATATCAGAGTCCATCTCAGATGTAGGCTGCTGTGTCGTCTGTAGACATTTACAGTAATAGTGGTAGCAAAGATGGCGAGTGTGGAGGCAACACAGGAGAGTTTAAGCACAGAGCTGCCTACAGTTTGTTGTCAACATTTTTGTGTATCTGCATAATGCATCCACTTGACTTAAAGTGTTCTAAGAAGACAGTCAAGGTCGGGAGAGTGTTGCCCATGTATATTCATACCCATCACTTTGAATTCATGTACATTTAAATGCTGCATTTGCTTTTTGTACTTCCCCAACATGAAAAGAGATCCTGGTATATGGCTTTGTGCTAGTGCTGTCAGTCACTGACAGGACACACCTACTTGCCTCGCTGACGGTGCATCTATCCATTTATTATAGACATTCTGATAATACTCAGATGGTTTGCTGTTCTTCTTTTTAGTGTGTAATTGTCAGTGCAGCATGCCAAAGAGAGGATGAGTAACCATAGGAAGGTGAAAAGGTGGGCTGCCTTTTTTTCACAGTGCAGTGCATTTTTATTATACAATTTAGACCTTTGTCTCAACCTCACCAGTAATGTGACCTATTTTTTTATAGGCACTGGGGACATAAAGCAGTCACAGCTCAGAGACACAGAGAGAGAAACGGACCTTGGTTTGCTTCAAACAGTAATGAGCAGCATGGATAAACTGGGTGAGCTGGAAAAAAATTGGGTTGAGGCAGTCTGATTTTACCATATTTTGTGTAAAAGAAAGTCAAGGTAAAGTGAGATGACATAATTATTGAAGATTTAAATGCAAATGAGGCGCTTTAAAAAATATGTACTCTCTGCAAGGCATTTAATTTGTCTATTAGATATCAATGTTGAACCTCCACACTCACACAGTGTCGTAAACACTAACGTATTATACTGCAGATACCCAATCAAATATGGGTCGTGCACAGTGTTGGGCAAGTTACTTCCAAAATGTAATACATTATAGATTACTAGGTACTGTCATTTTAGAGTAATTAGTATATTACAATATTTCTGTCTCTGAATCTTAATGCTTTACACTACTTTTGCATTACTTTTGAGTAGGGCTGTAAGTAACGATTATTTTTCAAGTCGATTAATCTAGCGATTAGTTTTTCGATTAGTCAACCAATTTTGTGTATTCTAAATTTGATTTGCGGTGCTGCCGTCAGTGCTCCAGGATACTTTCGCTTCACGTATTCGTGGACAGCAGCTGTGCTGCAGTGAAGCTATTTCCAATTCACAGAGCAGCACGTTGTTGAGTGTCTGTCTAAAATACTCCGAAAACTTTAGACGGTTGAAGGCGCAGTGTTGTAGCTGGAGCTTGTCTGGGGGAATCCCTGCTAACACCACGTAATGCCAGTTGACGTAGTTACGTAATTGATTACGTCGTCTACGTCAATGAATCGCCCCAGTCCTACTTTTGAGTTACTTTCACTGCTGTTTAATGGGCGCATTATTCAGATCCGTGAATCGGGTGGGTCTTTGTCATAAAAATTAACCTTCTGATTAATTAGTCTGCTGCAAATATGGCTTGACCCCAAAAAAATTCTAACATAAGGTTTCTCAGTGGTTTACAGTAGTATCAGATGTACTTAAAAACATACTAAAAGTTTACAAAAGTCTGACTCCAAGAAAGGCCCCATTTTCAAAATGGCGGCCATCAGGTCCTTAAAATGACCATTACTTCTTTGTATTCCTCCTAGACCAGGAATAGAATCTGGTGCCTGATACATGTTTTGGCCATGTAATATTATAATTAGCATATTTGCATGGTAGATAAGTGATTTCAAGTACAATTATATATTAAAGCAATTGGTTACAAGCATATTTATGCGAAAAATAAGTACAATTTCCCTTAAGTAATTGCATATTTCTCCTTTCTCATATCGTTTTGCCTAGTGTTGGTGGTTTCTGTGGTTCCTGTGGTTCATAACCATTCTTTTGATTCCAATAATGAATAAATTCATTAGAACTGTGTGGCACTGTAAAATTAGTTAAAACAGGGCTGCCACATGAAGGCTCAGTACCGCTAACCCCTTTTATTTTTTTATATTTTTAAAAAAGATTTTTAATTTTTGGGGGGGGGTTTTGCCTTTTGTTTTTTATATTATGTTAATACTTTTCTTATTTATACATATCTTTTTCTATTCTATTCAGTTGTTTCGTCTTATTCTGGTTTATTTTTTATACTTTTTTTTACTGTGACCTTTTTACTGTGACCACTAGATTTACCGTTAGTCGTCACACTCTTCCTCCCATAGAGGTTGATTATAGTGATTCTCACAATTCCCAACTTGACATGGTCCACAAGCAGGCATGTATGGTAGTCCATATGCCCTGCAACTGCACCGTTGTGTTTGGCAGGCAGTTGTGCAAATACAGTGGATCATCTGCAGGAGGCTTTCTGGGGCAGCAGTCTTACTGGTCATAACTGGCAGGAACCGGTTGTCCACCAGTTTCCATCCCCAATCCACTGTGTTCATGTCACCTTCCTTTCCAATCCACACCATGATCTGGAAGTAAAGCCAAACAAAACTGCCATTGCCTTGGTCCCATAGTCTTCTATGACATTCCTTGCTTGATGTGGGAGCAGAAACACATTTGCACAGGACTGGATGGTTGATTCACCATTCAAAATGCATGAAGTTGTATCACATCCTGTGAAGGCGTGAATAAACAGCAACTGGGAGCACAAGTCACTACCCGGGACTTGTTTCATCTCACTGATGTTGTACACTTTAGTAGCTTTGGACTTGAAAATAGAGGTCTCTATTATTCGTCCCAGCATAGTAGAGTAGAAGAATGAGTAAGTCTTTATCCTCCCCTATCAAGGTTGTGGGCTGATGTTCTGAGGCCTTGACTGCAGCTTTGACAATGTCCACGTCTGCATCACCTGATGCATTAATAACAGTGCAGCCCTTCTTCTCCAGCTCCACGGTCATAAGATTGATAAGTTCTCGTTTGTTGCCAGACCTGGAATGGATATCATCCTTTCTTCCCACGATGAGGTGAGTGTTTTCACCACATCTCAGATGCGTATTGTCTTTGATGGAAGGACCTTCGCTATAACCATCAAAAAACGACTGTTGCTTTACCATAATGGCGTATGGTAAAGTCTGCATATGACTGTGCAATGGCACTGTAACTGTCACCCTTTTTCCATGCCAAGCAGTGAACCAGGGAGCCAACGTCAAAGACATAATGCTCAGTTGGTGGGTTGGAATCCAGCAAAGCTCATAGCTCATTACATCTTCCAGTGAAAACTGTTCAGTTTTTGACATGATCAGGAACCGCTGGAACAGCAAAGCAGGATCAGTGGTTCGGTCTTGGGTAACTTTGATGGTGGAGTCATCTGCAAGGGTTTTTGCCCGGTCTTTCCGTTTGAAGGATATTCCAAAAACGGGTTTTCCAATCATCTTTTTAATGATTCAATTCAATTCAATTCAATTTTATTATATAGCGCCAAATCACAACAACAGTTATCTCACAGCGCTTTTCATAAAAGAGCAGGTCTAGACCGTACTCTGTGATGATATTTACAGAAGCCCAACAGTTCCCACCAAGAGCAAGCACTAGGCGACAGAGGCAAGGAAAAACTTCCTTTTAAGAGGCAGAAACCTCGAGCAGAACCATGGCTCAGGGTGGGCGGCCATCTGCCTCGACCGGTTGGGGTGAGAGAGAGAGAGAGAGAGAAAGAGAGAGAGAAAGAGAGTGAAAGAGAGAGAGAGAGAAAGAGAGAGAGAGAGAGAGAGAGAGGGATGTAAGGAGAGAGAGAGGGGAGGGAGGCAGCCTACACAATATACACACAGAGGTACAGACAGCGAAGGTAATGTTGCTATAAACTAAATGAAAAATGGTACAGATATTTATAATAGTGTTAATGGTAACCATCGTAATGTTAATGATTATAATAACAATAAGACTAGCAACAATAGTCGTTGCAGTAGAGGGTGTCGAGCAGGAACACGGGGGCAGCAGGCGACCCGCAGCCACAGATCCAGACTCCACAGCTCCAGAGCCAGAAAACCTGCAGGAAGTGATAGGAGGAGAGAGGAGAGGGACGAGAAAGCACAAGACTACCAGAAAGGGGAGAAGTTGTGTTAGTAACATGCAATAATGGGATAAGGTTGCATACAGAGGGAGAGAAAGTAGAGGAGAGAGGAGCTCAGTGCATCATGGGAAATCCCCCGGCAGTCTAGGCCTATAGCAGCATAACTAAGGGATGGTTCAGGACTACCTGAGCCAGCCCTAACTATAAGCTTTATCAAAGAGGAAAGTCTTAAGCCTACTCTTAAATGTGGAGATGGTGTCTGCCTCCTGAACCCAAACTGGAACCTGGTTCCACAGGAGAGGAGCTTGATAGCTGAACGCTCTGGCTCCTAGTCTACTTTTGGAGACTCTAGGAACCACAAGTAACCCTGCATTCTGGGAGCGCAGTGCTCTGGTGGGGTAGTAAGGTACTATGAGCTCTTTAAGATAAGATGGTGCCTGACCATTAAGAGCTTTGTAGGTAAGAAGAATGATTTTAAATTCTATTCTGGATTTTACTGGAAGCCAATGCAAAGAAGCTAAAACAGGAGAAATGTGATCTCTTTTCCTGGTTCCTGTCAGAACACGTGCTGCAGCATTCTGGATCAGCTGAAGAGTCTTAATGGACTTTTTCGAGCAGCCTGATAATAAGGAATTGCAGTAATCCAGCCTAGAAGTAACAAATGCATGGACTAGTTTTTCTGCATCATTTTTAGACAGGATGTTCCTGATTTTCGCAATATTACGTAGGTGAAAAAAGGCGGTCCTTGAAATTTGCTTAATGTGGGACTTAAACGACATGTCCTGATCAAAGATAACTCCAAGATTCCTCACAGTGGTGCTGGAGGCCAAGGCGATGCCATCCAGGGAAACTATATCTTTAGATAATGCGTCACGGAGGTGCTTAGGCCCCAGAACAATAACTTCAGTTTTATCTGAGTTTAACATAAGAAAATTACAGCTCATCCAGGTTTTAACATCCTGAAGGCACATTTGAAGTTTAGCTAACTGATGAGTTTCATCTGGCTTGATCGATAGATATAACTGAGTATCATCTGCATAACAATGAAAGCTTATGGAATGTTTCCTGATAATATTGCCTAAAGGAAGCATATAAAGTGAAGAGGATTGGTCCAAGGACAGATCCTTGAGGAACTCCATGAGTAACTTTGGCGTGCATGGAGGACTCATCGTTAACATGTACAAACTGAAATCGATCTGATAAATAGGACTTAAACCAGCTTAGAGCGGTTCCTTTAATGCCAATGAAATATTCCAGTCTCTGCAATAGGATCTGATGGTCAATGGTATCAAATGCAGCACTAAGATCTAATAAAACCAGTACAGAGACAAGTCCTTTGTCTGATGCAATAAGGAGGTCATTAGTAATTTTCACCAGTGCTGTCTCTGTGCTATGATGAGCTCTAAATCCTGACTGAAAATCCTCAAATAAACTATTGCTCTGTAGAAAGTCACACAGCTGTTTAGCAACTGCTTTCTCCAGAACCTTAGAGAGAAATGGAAGGTTAGATATAGGTCTATAGTTTGATAAAACATCCGGATCAAGTTTGGGCTTTTTCAGAAGAGGTTTAATTACAGCTACTTTAAAGTACTGTGGTACATAGCCTGTTGATAAAGATAGATTGATCATATCTAGTATAGAGGTGCTGACTAAGGGTAAAACATCTTTAAGCAGCCTAGTCGGGATGGGGTCTAAGAGGCAGGTTGATGGTTTAGATGAAGAAATTATTGAAGTTAGTTGGTAAAGATTGAGGGAAGCAAAACAGTCTAAACATGTATCTGGTTCTACAGCTGTTTCTAAGGTTCCTGAGTTAGAGATAAGTCGGTGCCAGTTGAGGGCAGGTCTTGGTGAATTTTGTCTCTAATAGCTAGAATTTTATCATTAAAGAAGCTCATGAAGTCGTAACTACTGAGAGCTATGGGAATACTTGGCTCAATAGAGCTGTGACTCTCTGTCAGCCTGGCTACAGTGCTGAAAAGAAACCTGGGGTTGTTCCTATTTTCCTCTATTAATGACGAGTAGTACGCTGCTCTGGCATTACGGAGGGCCTTCCTATAAGTTTTAAGACTATCTTGCCAAATTAAACGAGAATTTTCCACTTTGGTGGAACGCCAATTCCTCTCAAGTTTCCGTGATATTTGCTTTAATTTGCGAGTTTCAGTATTATACCATGGAGCTAACCGTCTTTGTTTTAGTATTTTCTTTTTTAGAGGGGCTACAGAGTCGAGTGTCATTCGCAGCGAGCCAGCAGCACTATCAACAAGATGATCGATTTGGGAGGGACTGAAATTAGCATAGGAGTCCTCCGTTACTTTGTGACTAGATAATGTATTTAGAGCTGATGGAATCGCATCCTTAAATTTAGCTATAGCACTATCAGACAGACATCTTGTATAGAAATTTTTGCCCAATGGCGAGTAGTTCAGCAATACAAACTCAAAAGTTATCAAACAGTGGTCGGATAAAGAGGGATTCTGTGGGAACACCACTAAATGTTCAATTTCAATACCATACACCAAAACAAGGTCAAGGGTGTGGTTAAAACAGTGAGTCGGTTCATGAACACTCTGAAGAAGCCGATGGAATCTAACAAAGAGATAAACGCAGTACTGAAGCTGTCATTCTCAACATCTACATGAATATTAAAATCCCCTACAATAATAACTTTGTCCGTTTTAAGGACTAAAGTTGACAAAAACTCTGCAAATTCAGATAAGAATTCAGAATACGGGCCAGGTGCTCGGTACACTATAACAAAAGAATTGGTTGCAGTGATTTCCAACTTGGGTGCGAAAGACTAAGAACAAGACTTTCAAATGAGTTATAGTTTAGTTTAGGTTTAGAGCTGATTAATAGGCTAGAGTCGAAGATAGCTGCAACTCCACCTCCTCGGCCTGTGCCTCGAGGAATGTGAGTATTAATATGACTGGGAGGGGTGGATTCATTTAGGCTAACATATTCTCCATCACCCAGCCAGGTTTCAGTAAGACCAAATAAATCAATATCATAATCTGATATTAGTTCATTTACTAGTACACCTTTAGAAGAGAGAGATCTGATGTTTAAGAGTCCACATTTAACTCTCCTATTTGTTTGCACTATTGCTCTTGTGGTTTTAATTTTTATAAGGTTTTTATGCACAGCTCCTCTTCTGTTTACCTTTTTAAATAATTTCGATGGTCGGGGGACAGACACCGTCACTATAGGGTTTTCACTAAGTAACTCCTGAAATGGAGGAGCAGAGAAGTGTGTTAGACTGCGACTCTGCGTAGGGTTTTGGGTGGGTAACTGCTGAAAAAGAAGGGCAGAGAAGTGTGTTAAACTGCGACTCTGCCTCCTGGTCTCAACTCTGGGTTGTCATGGATTTGGTCCACTAATAAACTTGGCCAGATTTCTAGAAATGAGAGCTGCTCCTTCCCAAGTGGGATGGATGCCGTCTCTCCGGATCAGACCAGGTCTTCCCCAGAAAGTCTGCCAATGATCAACAAAGCCCACATCGTTTGCTGGACACCACCTCGACAACCAGCGGCGGAATGACGACATGCGGCTATACATGTCATCACTGGTCAGATTTGGCAGGGGTCCAGAGAAAACTACGGTGTCCGACATTGTTTTTGCATATGTACACACCGACTCAACATCTCATTGCCAACAGTCTCAAACTCTTGCACATTCACCTCCTCTTTGGCAACAACACCAGTTACAATGTTTCTCAGAGATGGGTCTGGAGAGAATGGTGTGTAAATGCTAAGCTTTTCCTTGATCTTTTCTAGATCAGAGTGATATTTTCATTCTTGCTTCTGAGGATTCTCTCTGCTGCACGCTGGTCATGTAGGTGGTGTCATTGAATTCCTGCATGGCGTTGTTGTATTCAGATGTGATGGGTGTAGACATGGTCCACAATGCTCGCATTTCTTCAGTCATTCCACTTCCATGGGTCAAGCCTCCACTGCTTTTCAAGGATTGCATCAATGTCTGCTCAATGACAAAGTCAGAGCTAAGACCTGCCTAGTACTGGTTGCTGCGGCGGATCACATGGAAACCCCTGGAAAACTTCTCATGTACATCAGGGTGTCTGGTCTCGAGTTGGCACATTTCTTGGAGGTAGAAATATGCCAATTTTAGGTAGTTGTAGTGCCCAGCGGCAGCAAATATCGGCAGACAGTCCAACATTGCGCATCATGGAAGTGCATCTTTCAAGGTCCTGTACGATCTGCTTTGATCAGAGCTCAGGCTGTCTGCAGCATCTTCTGATAGTTTACCCACAGCCAGCTGGTTTTTGACCTTGTGCTAAGGTCTGCCCTCTTCATGTCCTTTTTCCTTGATTTTGATCAGCATATCTGATGCTGCAGCACTCTCCAAATTTGTTTCTTTCATTACCATGGATGAGTACATCTCTCCAGCTTGGTTCACCAATAACTCAAACTGTGAGTCATCCTCCTGCAGCTCTGACACAACCAGGTGATTGAGACATCTGTCCACCAGCAAATGTCCACGAAAAGCTCTTTCCACTGACTTTCCAGTCATCATGTGCTGGACGGCATTTGATCCACAGACAACTTCCATAATATTCCTGAGTCCTGTGCCTTTCATCAGTGTGCCTATTGCACCAAGTAGGTTCACAAAAGTATGAAAACCTCCAAGCATTAAGACTATGCCACAAACAAAATCCAAGGTGGACAAAATACACGTTTTGTCTCCAGAGTACAGGTCAATCATTGGCAGGAACACAACTGATGATTGGCCTGGATGTTCTAGTCCTTGATGAATGATATGCATCATTCCATGCCACCCTGGGGTTTGTTGTTTGAAGTTCAGTGAGAGCTCCCACAGGACATCAACTGTTCTGTCACAGTTGATCAGTGCTGGGAGGTCGTGGAACACCTCCCGGCGCACATGTTTTGCAAAGCGATATTCGATTACTGGGATTTTACTTTGCACTGCAAAATCTAGGTTGGTAATGTGTCTCCTTGGAATAATACAGTCCTTTTTGCCCTGGAGTGATTGCTGCTATGATTACCATTCAGTGGAAGGTCCCCTTACCATCAATAGTAAAGATGTTGTGGTCAACATTGTCCCCAGCAAAAAGAAGTGCCATGTCCAGCACATCTATGTCATCATCTAACACATCTGGGGCAACTGAATTTGCTGCATTTTTGTCAAAATGCAAAACTTCCTTGTATGATGAAGCAAATCCCATTCCATGAAGGGTATCCACCAGGAATTGTGACCGATACATATGATGTTCCTGCACTGCAAGGCCAAGTTGTAATGGAGCTACCACAGCACGTGAGAGTCTCAGAACAAACGAAAGGGCAGAGTCAAGCTCAAGTGACTTTGTGCTCGGATACTGATCCGTAACGGATGGGACATTGGACTTGATATCACTTTTAATCAATCGCGCAGCTGTTTGAATGATCACTTGTTTCTGGGATTCCTCATCCTTTTCTCGTTCGCTGAAATAAGATCGTAGTATTTGTGATGTCTTCTCTCTCATTGTCACTATGTCATGGAGGCCTTCCCCTTCAGTGAAATGTACATTGTCCTGGTACTGTTCCCTCAATTTTCTCTTGAGGTATTGATTTCCATATGGTTCAGAATCTGGGTTTGTCAGAGATTCCTTCATTTTGTTTCTAAGATGTGTAATTGTCAACTGCTCCTCATCATTACTCTCGAGGTAAGAGCAAACTTTCACGAATGCCTGCTCCTGATCTTCATTTTTGGGCAGGCCAAACTTTCTGCACTTTGCATCTGGGTCTTTCTGGAACTGTATCAGTATATTATATCTGTTACAAAAAATAGTACTGCATAAGTGGTGGTAAACACAGTCTGCAGCATGTAGATCCCGGCCATAATACTCGATCCTGCCTTTCACAGTGAAAGCCCATTGAGCTGCTGAACACTCAAGAATGGACTCTGCAAGCGTATCAGTCTTAACACTATTTGTGTCTTTACTTCCATGTGTTATCGTAGTCCCACAGAAAAGACAATCAGTTTGGCTGTTGAAAGGACCAGTTGCTACTCTGGCACTTCTTTTTGGTGGCTCAGCTTTATTCTCTTGTTGGATTTTAATGTCTTTTTTATATATGTACTTCTGTTGACATTTTGAGTGTACTATTTCACCCACGGAAATGTGTACGTCGTCGCCTCTTTGTACACTTGCATTGTTGATTCCATCAGCTCCCTTCTGATGAATTTCAACCACATCATAGACATCTCTTAAGTTTTTACAGCAATTGGGGCAAGTTTCTTGGTTTACAACAACATGACTCATGGTCAAAATTGCATTTGGAGTGTACTTTTTCCTCAAGCTAATTCAACAATGTCAATTGCTGAAAATTGTGAATTTAGTTTTGTTGGGTTTAGTATAATGCCCCCTTTATACTCAACATCTATAGAGGATGCATTACATATGTATTACCTTATTCAAATTGAAATGAGTGACCATTTTAGAGGGTTCACATACAGGCCTCTGTTCGGCCTGAGTTTTTTATGATCAAAGTTATACAAATCCAATTTAAGTTACTTTTGGGTGCAAAAACTTTTACATTGAATGCCAAGTCTTTGTTTTAGCAAAAAAAGGGAATGTGTTACATGACATAGGCTAAATCGTTTACATCTCTGGTTCACCCCAAACAAAGATGAAACCTTACAGTAATCTCACAAAATCTGTTTGTAATCATGTCAGTGCAATTTAGACAAGTCCAATGGATTCATAGACCCAGAAAACATGGGGTTAGACACCAATATTACTTGGCTAGGTCAAATAATGAAGGAGTAAGGATATTTTAAGGGCTTCCTGCCCATCTTGGATGCCATCTTGAAAATTACACCTTTCTAGTGGTCAAACTTTGGTAAACTTTTAGTATGTTATTTAGGACACATAATACAACAAAAAACAGCTGAGAAACCTTTTGTTAGATTTTTTTTTAGGGTTAGGTGTTTTTTTTTTCATATATGCAGCCGCCTAAAGAGTGGAGGGGGGATTGAACGCACGAGGTACAGCAGCATAACGTCATTGATTATTTGAATCTGCTGACGCTCTGACAGGATCGGTCAGGATGAGCTTACAGCAGCCGGTCTAATAATGAAATAATAATGAAATTATTCGTTAAAGCACAAACACATAGCCAATAGAAATCTATTTAAGCATCCTGCCTACAATCTCGACCATCAGATTTCTGCAACAGGAAATAAAGCAAGCCTTTAATCGTGGATTTGTTTTTCTGGTGCCAAAATGTTTCTCTGTGTTGGTGAATTATTAAAAAGCAAAACACCACTTTATTTCGGGTTAAAGTACGTCGTAACGGGTATAATCTTACTGAATTTTTTTTTTTAGTAATGCGTTATGCGAGTTACATCAAAAAGCAATACATTACTGTAATTGCATTACTTTTATAACGCGTTACTCCCAACACTGGCAGTGCACACAGGAGGTAACTCAAGCAGCTCAAGAGGAACAAATGGCCCCCATCAGCAGCTGTACTAATAATACCCGCTCCTCATGTTCCCGGATATTAACTAATAGAAATGGAAAGAAACCAGAGTCTAAACCGACACATGCTTTCAGGCATTTTTTTTTTGTATATATGATGTAAAAGTAAACATTTCAACATGTACATATGATGCACAAATATTTCCACAGAAGCAGCTAGTACAATCAGCAGACCTCAGTTTGAAATGGCCTCTGGACACAGCGATAAGGCACGGATCAGCTTTAGCTCTATCTTCTGTCTCATTTGTTCCTGTCTAAACGAGATAGGCCTGCTATTTGCTGGCAGCTGTCCTGTGGTGACACAGTGACAATACGACGGGCTCTTTAGATGCATCACCTATGTGGTGCAATTGGAGTACAGCTGACTTGTCACTTCACCATTATCCAGCCCAAACTCCCAGGATGGAGGACAATTAGAGGACAAAGCAGACAGGAGATGGGCATGCTAGAAGCATGTCAAGACAGTGGGGAGCCGTGGAGTGAATTAACTGACCCAACACCTCTGATGTTGTTACCGTAGTATGACAGGTGAACAGGCAGATAGTCTTCCTCTTGAAAATGTCCCTGTCACTTTGGCAACCACAGGGGAAGTGCATAAGATGGAGCAGAATGTTTAACGCTACTGCATTTCAGCGAGGAGTGCCCTCTAAACGCCCAGCACAGCACTTGTTTAAATGTGTGTGTAATCTGGAGACTATCCTTGGTAAACAAGCCCACTCCAAGGAGGGTTATTATTTGCAAGCTAAAGCAGAAGAAAGGGAGGAGCAAGGAGGGAGGAGCGAGACACCTGTTGCAACAGTGGCTGGTGGATGGCTGATGCGCTTTGATTTACAAAGGAAAGCAGTCTGGCTCAATCTTTTACACTCCTCCTGAGATTTGAGTGCTTTTCATCAACTTTCAAAAGGCTTTTTATTATTTCAGATGACTGGGTTTAGTGAGTGCAACAACAACAGAAAAAGCAAAGTCAGAGCAACTAACGAGTCCAGGTATAATTAACCACACCTTCAATGTGTCAGGACTTTCCAATGATTTCAAACCATTTATGCATATGTAAGTATTTTAATTCTGCCAGTACCCATCTCATTTTTCCAGCCATCAAGCATTGCTTTGCCATAACACTTCTCACTCTGATTATTAACTCTACAGGTGAAAACTCATCCAACGCCATGTCCTAGGGAGAACACATGTATCGAGCACCACCTTTAAACTACAGTTTGTTGTAAAGATCGACCTTTGACATAGATTTTAAAGCTTGTAAAAGCCACTTAATAGCTGTTACTCAAAGTAGACTGTTTGTTAATCTGTCAAATTTGACTGAAGTGTGGGTTGGTGGTTGAGTATTAATAGCATGAAGAGCAAACTGATATTTTCTGTGCCGCCCTGCGTGCAGCAGCCTAGGTTATCAGCTCCAGTGACCGCACGCTGTAGCAGGACCAGACTCAGCAGTAGTAGCAAATCTTCTGATATTATCCACATCTCTGCACAATCTTCCCACCGCAGGCTGTTACATTACACTGGAAATGAAGAGTGAGAGAGGTCAGGGCAGTCAAATAAACAATTTTAGGTGGAGAATTTCATTACGTGTAAGCCAAAGAGAATGGTTTGCTGAGAGATTTGTTTCCTCAATTAACTGCTGCCTGCGGCTGCAGATGGGATCTTTTTGTTTCCTGACTGCAGTGATTAGTAAGTATGAGAACGTTCTTCACTATCCGGGAACCACCGCTTTGTTCTTGTATTTTTAACGGTAACTATCTCTGCTCAGTAGGCGTGGCATGCTGCGCGAAGATCAAGGATTCAGCTAAACAAAACATTTGTTAGTTTACTCGTACTGTGGCTTGTGCTGCGTTTGTTCTCCTTCCACCTCTTGTTAGCTCTGCTGTCTCTGGATCAACACTTCCTCACCACCACACTTCTTCTTCTGCGTTGTTTGCAGTGTGATTGCTTTGTTGTATGTCTATGTCAAAGTTCTGTGGGTGAGAGATCAGACTGTACCTTAGAGGTTTTCAGATCTGCTTGACTCTTAAGTGTGAACATTTCAGCGCCAAGCTACACTCTAACAACAACAAGGAGACAGTCAAACACAAACGAACACACTCATCTACTGTATACACACACAAAAGCATGCTCAAGTGTTGTAAAGCCTAGTGAAGGCTTACTTGGAAGGTCATCTTCTACTGTAGAAATGCAATATTCAAATAGCCACGGCGTCTTTAAGAGACATGTTTGAACAAAGAACATCCATCTAAATGCAAATTTTATCCATGCATTTTGTGTCAACTGTATATTTTCTATTCATCCTCATCATCAATTATTTAAAAAAATCTGTAAATTAGAGTTGCATAATTAATCAAGTCAAAAAAAATCAGTGTAGGGATTATTGCATTAAACCATGAGTGGCATTTTAATCAGCAGGAGGAGTAATTCTGAAAATCGTGTTTACTTTTTCAATGGAAATGTCTGCTGATCCACCACTTGGTCCAGTGTGAAATATCTCAACAACTATAGAATGGATTGCCTTGAAATTTGGTAGAGATGTTCATATCCCCTACAGGATCAATTACAATAATTTGAGTGTTCACCTGATCTTTAATCTAGCGCCACCATCAGGTCAAAATTGAATTTGTCATTTATGATCAAATATGTAACACTAATGACAGTCAGCCTCAGCTGTACTTTGTGTTTAGTGTTAGCATGCTAACACGCTAAACTAAGATAGTGAACATTGAACATTAAACCCGTTAAACATTAAGACATTAGCATTGTCACTGTGAGCGTGTTAGCATTTAGCTCAATGCACCACTATCTCTCAGGGCCATTATGGTGGCTGTAGAGTCCTAGTCTTGTCATAAAAAATACGACAAATATTCTCTGGTTTCACCTCTTTTACTTCACACTGTAGCAAATTGAATATATTGCAGTTTTGGACTGTTGGTCGGACAAAACAAGACATTTGATGTTATCACTTTGCGCTCTAGGAAATAGTGATTTAAAACAAAAAATCTAACAAACAATTTATAATGAAATTAATCATTAGTTGCAGCCTTAGCTGTATGTTCAACTACACATAACCACTAATCAAAACTCTGCATTGTGTGTAGGAAGCAATATTTGATTAAAAACCAGTGCCTCGGTTCATCCTTCTGCTTTTGATTGGCGATCAAGCCAAAATGTCAGATGTTGTTTACCCAGGCCAGCCACATGAAGCTTGCGTTTACTTTATCTGAGCAGAGTATGAGATGTAGCCAGAACTGATAACTGCTGTAGCAGAGAAGCCTGCACTGGATGATGAGCTGTCCCTGCATGGAGAGAGTGGAGGGAGGAGTGGAGAAGAAGAGACGGGTGTTTACAATATAAGTGTGGAGGGGAACCGAAAGAGATAGGGGAGCAGCCATTGGGAAATCGTGTTTACAGCAGCCTCCTTCTCGGTCAGATCTATTACCAGTCATCCCTCTGCTTTGTGTATCTCTGTATTCCTCCCTGATGTGCACCACAGTATTGGTTAAACACTGCTGACCCCACCATGATGGAGGACAGAGAACCTGGACTGGATTAGTGTCTGCTTGAAAATTGACAAACATCAGCATCATATTTTTACAAATTATCATCATTACCTCTGCGTGACTTTTTCCACCCCCGTTTGTTAGTCAGATTCGAGCTGAGTGATTGCACATAATCACCATGCAGGCTTTCACCAAGGCCTAACGTGGAGTGGGTATTGTTTAAAAAACATGTGTTTCTCTTTGATGTTGATTTATACCTCTTTATTCAACAGACACACTCTCATGCATTATTCCGAACTGGATGACACAGATATTAAAGAAAGATTCATCCTGAATCATTTAAAAACTCTTTAAACATCTACTTGCTGTTGTACCTTGCATATCTGGTTTCATTTTCTAATTTGGTGGCATATTTTGATATTTAGCCGGTCAAAGTTGAGAAGAGCTGATTGAGAGATATCTGCAGCTGCCAATGAGTTTAATATAATTAAGCAGCAGCGCTAAACATCAGATTTTGGTGTTGAAATATTGCTTTAACACTACTGCTTTTGCTCTTTTCACCTCCAACTAAATGCCAGATGGAAATGAGCCTGATTTTTTCCCACAGGCTTAAGAAAATAGCAAAGAAAAATGTTAGGCTGTTTATATATAGTGTATAATCATTCCAGTGGCTTGTTTCACATGAATCTGAAACATTGACAAAACATATTTTCCTGCAGTAAGTAAACTTTACTTACTCCTGTCATGCATACAAAATTCCAGGTAACAGAACTGACATCCATGCCCATTACTCAGACATTTGAGTAATGGGCATGGGAAATTACAAAATCATTATAACAACAAAAGAGAGGAAGACTGAAGGAAAATGGTTGTACCAAAAAGTAAATTACAGCTTTTTATCAGAAAATTACTTACATTACAGGGTGATATTTACAGATTGATGATGACTAATAATGTGTAGTATGAGAAAAATACTTTTCCCCATTTCCTGGAATGCCATAAAACAAGGTACTGAGTCCCCACCAGCTAGTGAGCAGATATTTTGTAGTTCAACAGGCCTCTGAGCCCCCTCAGGATGTAACATAAAAGCTAAACCTATTATTTTCATGAGTCCTGTAACTTAGATTACACCATCTGTACTTATAGAAACATTCACACGTTTTTGTTTTAGAAATGGATCTGGATATTTTATATCTGATGAGCCACCCCTAAAGTTCGCCTGTGTCTTGGATTTGTGGTGCCCATGACATTTAATAACAAAGACACAGAGTCTGGGTCATGTCACTGACCCAAATTTATTTCTCTCTGACTCAGTCATCCTGTGGTTTTAGTTCACCTACCTCACCCTACCTGCTTTGCAGTATTTGCTGTTATCACACAGTGCAGCCCTGCATATCATTCAGTGACTCAGACGCACACACAAAATGAGACATAAGTAGGGGCACATATTCGAACGATGATGTCTGTGACCAAGTATCCTATTAACCTTCCAGAGAAATTAGCATTGTCAACGTTTCACTGCCCTTGAAATCTTAATTTGGACACCCATTTACTTCAAACTGTATCAAAAATGGTTTAATCCGTGTATAAATCCACGCAAAAATGAGGTTTTGATAAAGATGATATGTAATTGAGACTCAGAAATATTTCAAGCAGTCCAAAGTATTGGCATTCCTTTTTCCTAGGGAGTTTGCAGTCTGTCTAGAATAGAAAATGTGCTCTGACAGAGGGATAATTGAATTGACCACCTTCACCGCCCACTGCTATACGCCTTCGCTTCACACCTCCTCTGTGTCAGTGCAGCGGATAGTGATTTCTTTGAGCTTCAGAAAGAAAATAGTAAGATGGGAGTGTATTGATCATTCTTCTCGAGAGTGGAGCTTCACAGATCACTGAGTCTCCTAGGCCGGGAACATTGCACTAGAAGGGATGCTCTTCACATCCAGCATCTGGTTATCTCTCACTGAGAGCGGGGGCCGCTAAGAGGCTTTACCTTATCATTGTCCAGAATATAAATCACCTTTTATATGCCCATCCTCTTGTGAATAAACAAAACAGGGTGATATCAGCTACCAGACGTCTGCTTCTCTTGTTCTTGCAGCCTCATCACTCCAGCGGGAACAAGTATAGTGAAATATTATGATAGACACAAAGTTTAAAAACTAAAATGGAGCACTCTAGGCAGTCATCAGTTTCCTGTAGTCTGTATAGTAGTAGTTATCCAGCAGTGGAATATAAGCAGGCAGGGGCATAGAGCCGATCATTAATTATTGATACCCATGCAGGCAGATAGACATGAGTATGCAGTCTGTCCAGGTGAGATCTGCAAGCAAAGTTCTGGTAAATTGATATTTTTCCCACCCTTGGTTTCATTTATCATTTATCATTTTTATGACCAGGCCTCCTTTTACAGGAGCAGTCTAAGATTATTAAAAATGACCTGTTCATTTCAAGATGAGACCGATTTGCAAGAATGAAAAGGAAATGTTTACATTTTAGACGTTTTACATTATATAGCAATCAGGCAGCAACTGTCTGCAGGGCTTCACTGTATCACATAATTTAAATGAAAGAACTCTGAGATCTGCAGCCCACCGTTTGTTTACAAGCTCTGGCCATTCGCTGACACTTACAGTATGACTCCATGCATCTGCGAATATGTAAATGTGTCATCTTTGCTGACTTTTTTTCTCTTTGTGTTGATAAGGTAGGATCATCAGAGTGTGGATGTGTTTTGTCAGAATCAGCCTTATTTGCCAGGTATGTGTACACATACGAGGAATTTGACTCAGGATTGTACATTGCTCACGATGTGCTTACATACACAATAATACAATAATAAAATCAGACACAAGCTACAGTATAGAGAACACATATATACACACTATAAACAAAAACAATATAGACAGATTGAGACAATAGTGCAATGAGCAGAGTGCAAAGGATGCAGGAGTAAATTATTATTATATATACTATCATTATTATTATTATGTACTGTACATAGGTGGATTTGGTATACAGTATGTACAGTATACAATATGACAATATGAACAGTATGAACAGCTCTGAAATAGAGAACGAGAGAATGATGAATAAATAATAAGTGGTAACCAGTAAACAGGTGGCTGATTTCTGGAAATGTCTGAATGGTGTTGAATGCCGAGCTGAAGTCCACGAACAGGATCCTTGCATATGTCCCTGGAGAGTCGAGGTGTTGTAAGATGTGACGCAGTCCCAAGTGACTGCATCATCCACTGCCCTGTAGGCAAACTGCAGGGGGTCCAGCAAGGGGCCCGTTATGTCCTTCAGGTGGGCCAACACCAGTCTTTCAATGGACTTGAAAGACTGGTGATGGGCCACTGACTACAGATGTCGGGAGACAGGCCTGTAGTCATTTAATCCAGAGATGGAGGACTTTTTGGTGACTGGATGATTGTTGAGTGTTTGGAGCAGGAGGGAACTTCACACAGCTCCAGTGATCTGTTTAAGATCTGTTAGAAGCTAGTCTGCACAGATTTTCAGGCAGGATGGAGACACACCGTCTGGGCCAGGAGCCTTACTGATCTTCTTGACCTCCTTAGTCAGAGTGTTCCTGGCCCGGTTATACAGGACTCTGTTCCCACTTCTGAAGGCCTCCTTTTCGTTTCGCTGTGAACCAGGGTTTTTGGTTGTTGTATGTGCAGAAGGTTTTAGTCTGCACACATATGTCCTCACAAAAACTGATGATGCAAGATGTCACAGTGTCAGTTAGTTCGTCCAGGTCAGTGACTGTAGCTTCAAAAACACTCCAGTCAGTGCAGTGAAAGCAGGCCTGCAACTCCAGCTTTGACTCGTTGGTCCATCTTTTCAACCTCTTTACAACAGGTTTAGTAGATTTCAGTTTCTGCCTGTATGTCGGGATAAGATGAACTAGACAGTGATCAGAGATTCCCAGGGCTGCACGGGGGACAGAGTGATAGGCATCCTTTAATGTAGTGCAGCAGTGGTCCAGTATGTTACAGACAGTAATATTAAGTGTCCCACCAGGGACACTTAATATTACTGTCTGTGCTTTGGAAGTTCATGGCTGAGGTTTGCTCTGTTAAAGTCCCCAAGAAAAATTGTTTTTCTCCACGTTAGTTATCTGGTGGCCAGGTGTAGTAACGCTCACTAACACAGGCCTGAGGTGGAATGTAAACAGCGACCAGAACAAACGAGGAAAACTCCTGCGGTGAATAAAAAGGTTTACAGTTAATAAATAATGTCTCTGAGTGAGGACTGCATGATTTCTTTAACACTGTGACTGTACACCAACCTTCGTTTATGAGACAGAGTCCGCCTCCCCGTGTTTATCCCGTGAACTCCGTTACTCGAAGAGTTACAGAAGAGATTGAATCCCGGTAGGTGAAGTGCGCTGTCTAGGATGCGCTCAGTGAGCCAGGATTCAGTAAAACAGAGGGCAGCAGATCTACAGAAGTCTAAGTTAGTTCTGTTGAGGAGCAGCAGTTCATCCATTTTGTTGGCCAGAGAGCGGACATTCGCCAGGTGGATAGAAGGGAGCGCAGTGCGAAAACCCAACTGTCT
>NW_024043296.1:0-3000 GCF_014851395.1 Micropterus salmoides | reverse complement strand
CACCTCGCAGTGCTTCCGAGCCGACTGGAAGTTCCCCCGCGCTTTGAAGTAATGTTTTACCCACATTTATTTTAGCGAAGCGTTAAACCTGAAGTCACTCTGCTCAGCCGGCAAAAGTCAACACAGTGGACACTGTAGCGCCATCGCCGACTGGCGTTTGGGGCTGTAAGTGCAGAATGATGGACACACCTACGCACAAGTATAAATGCATGGCTACATGCGTATCTATGCCGTAGGCTACGCATGTGGACCCTACGCAGGAGTATAAATGGGCCAAGTTTTTTTAAAACTACTTGTTGCAGTCAGAAGTAATGTCAAACAGCAATATTAGGCTATTTTGGCTCAAATGTTGAGTGTGTATGGGATCAAACAATATAATCATGCCTGATTCCATAGGCATCCAGGAATTGAGCCAAACTTAAACTAAAGATGTGGGGGGGGGGCGCCGTTTCCCAAGCTGTGTCTGAGGGGAGGCCCGCAGTCTCAGACATTGAAAACCCCTGATTTACAGTTTACAGACCATATTCTGTAACCTCCAAACTTGCAATTAATTCATTCATTAATGGAGGGAAATGAGAACAATCCCAGGTTTCTTTTCAGTCACAGCTCTGTTGAGCCTTGTATTCCTTTAGCCTTCCCCAGTCGGGATTCATGCGACTGGAGTTGGTGGGTGATAGGTCCCTGTGAAGCAAATCACTTTAAAAAAAAAGACTTTTTAACTTCCCATAACCTTGTTTTTATGTCTTTAACAGAGACTTGGTTGGACATTAATACCTGAAATGTGATCTGTACTGAACCCTCAGTCAGTGTTTTGCATACATGGCAACCCGCCACAATATCAGCATTGACTTCCACATGTTGATTTTCTTTAAAAATGGGTAAAATTGTATTTCTTTGCAGAGAGGTGCTCAGAACATCGATTTGCTCAGCCCCTCCTCGGCCCGCTCTCAGATGGACCAGTCTGTGAATTGATCTTCCTCTCTGGGCACTCTGAGCTGGGCTGTGGAGGTTAGCAAGCTGTGCATATAGTCAGTACTGAATGCTTGTGCACGTGGATAACGTTAATGTGAATTCTTCCACTTTGACGCTATATGTTTGCTCCCTCTATCCACCGAAAACTATTCTCAATGACCAAAAAGGGCTTGTAAGGAGGAGCAAAGACAGGCCCAGAGGTATTAGCAAAACAGCGTACCTATAAACTTCCAGAAACACTAGGGAAAGCAGAACAGTGTGACCAGTATGATTAACTATCCAAATAATTTGTTTTGAATATTTCCAGGCTTCAACCAGCGCTGCTGTGGCAGCTGAAGCAGGAAGAGAGGGCCAGGAAGGGATAGCTGTAGCTAATGAAGAGGGAGATGTAGGAGAGGAGGAGGACAACAGCCAACATGTTGCAGTGGGAGAGCAGCTAGGGCAGAAGCAACAGGTGAGACTGAAGCAGGGCAGGTAAACCTCTCTCAGAAAAAAGAAGCCTCATATCTTTTCTTCAACAATGTCTACAACAAAGCAACAGCCCCCTTTCATACTACTTCTGTAGTTTATTTTTCCAAAGTGCTTATAAGTTTTATAAGTGGAGAATGTTACATCATGACCCAGACGTTCCTTGATTTACTTTAAACCATTACTGATTACTAATATTTTTATTTTTTAATTTCTCTGACATTGACAGCTTTGTGTTGGACGGATTTGTGCAGCGGTGTTCATCAGAGCGAGCGATAGGATGTGCTGCGCGAACGCGCTATGGCACTGATTTGCAATCAAATACGATTTTAAATGGGCCTAGTAAAAGAAATTGATTTCAGTATGTGGCGCTAAGCGTAGAAATTGTGGCGGGTCGCCACAAATAAATGAACATATAGGAAACACTGCCTTTCCTCTGTCGCTGCTGCTCTGTTGCTGCTGCCGTGGTCTGAGTAACTGGGACCAGAGGGCTCTGTGGGTGCGACTGCCGACAGGTCTAACCTCGCGGGCGCTTGTGGAGCTTCTCACCCCCGAAAACGTTTGAGCACATTTTGATTCGCCATCAACTTTCGTGAAAACTGCCAATATTCAAATTCTACACAGTTGATTTCTCACCTTAAACCGCCCAAAAGTGTATTTAGTGATTAAATAGCATACAAAACTTAACAAAACTAAAATCAAAAGTTAGTTTCCGCTGCATGAAAGCTGCTTCTTTCTGAGTAGTCTTACAGTCAAGCAGTCATGGCAGACAGTGGAAGAGGAACTGCCCCTAGCACTTCCTGCAGTGCATTACCGTTAATAAACAACCAGAAATGTTCTTAATAAGAAGATTGCTATTTCTTCCTTAAACGGCCTCTCTGTAACAATGCGTTGACGATGAATTTCACGTTGTCGAATACATCGACTAATCACTGTAACCCTACTGCTAACTATGTTAACATCTCAAATCAAAATCATCTTAAACTTTACTGTCATGTGCACGAGAAATAGTGGTCACACAGTACAATAAAATTCTTATTTTGTGAATCCTCCCAGCAACATCCAACATTAATAAAACACCCTAAGACATAAATAACTATGTGCAAAATATGTAAATGTGCTTGATGTTGCTCTATCAGATCACTTCTGTGTCATCTTTAGGGCTGAAACAATTTATTGATTAAATCAATTACTAAATTGCATCAAGGCTTCGTGTAATCCATATAACTACATAGAAAACTGAAATTTATTACTGCCGCACATCGCGCTTACGCTGTGAACACGACGTGATTATGATGCCGCTGTTTGCAAAGTAGAAGAAGAGAGAGAAAATAGCGAGGGACAAAGAAGAAAGTGTCCAAAGTCTGGGATTATTTCAAGCTAAAGAAAACAAAAACTCTGTAATGTTACCGTCCGTCCCCCGTAAAACAGCACGACGGCACCTGATCAAAGCAGCCGGTGTTCTGCCAGCGGACCACAGACAAGGTAACAGTGACAGCAACTTTAGCATTTAACTGAAATCATGATTGATTGTTGAGTTGAAGGCCAAAGTATGCCACA
>NW_024043295.1:0-17954 GCF_014851395.1 Micropterus salmoides | reverse complement strand
CTGCCCGCCAACAATAATATCTGGCCCACGTTAGATTTTTTCTTTGATAGTGGCAAAAAATATAAATAAATAAATGCTTTGATAGCGCTGCTGAAATATACTCAGTCATGGCAGCAACAGTTACTCACATTATCACTTCCTTTTTATTAGTTTCACCTACAAAATAAATTCGGAGTTGAACTGAGCTTTACTAAATTCTGAAAAACATTAAAAGAGTTGTCATTCCCCTAAATGTCCTCTGCCCGGAGATACTGGGGAATTGCAAAAGCGTCCGTAGGTTGATGGATGCGGATCAAACACCAAAACTGTCCATGGAAGGGGGACCCCGGCTAGGGCACAGGCCTTAGTAATAAAAATGATGGTTTATGTCTTTATACAACACTGAAAACATATTCATGGATCTTATTGCATTTCTGTTGATGACAGCCTATTGCCGACCCCTGTTGTATGTTATCTGAGAAAATATTGACTTGGCTTTAAGCAGTGGATGGAGCTTATTTCTCTGCATTTGTCTGCAAAACGTATTTAATTATTTTTTATGTCCAGCTTTTGAATGTCTGCTGAAAGTCACCAGTTAAAAGGGCCACTCATTAAACACATGTATAGACTCATCTTGGTTGATAGGTTACTGTAATTATAAACAAATTTGCAATTAAACAAATTACCATCCAAGCTGATACAAGTCCTATGCTCTTATTTATTTAGCTTCTTTAAAGGAACTGGAACTTGGTTTCACTTTTACTTGTATTAAAATGATGTAATGCTTTTACCCGGTTTCTGAATGGAGTTTGGTGGGACAGGTTTGTCAGTGAACTTGGGGGTCCAGCACTGGTCTAATAAACTACTTTAAGTCTATGGGTTTTTTCAAATAAGAGACATAATGACAGTGAAGACAGTAGGTTTAATCAACGATGGTTTGATTTAAATTCAACACAATTCCACTAAGTTTCATATCTATTTTAATAGCGAACAAAGTGTGACTTCAAGCGCCAAGTGATCCGTCTTGTCTCCCTTTAAGTTGAGGCAAGAGATAGAAGGCAGCGGTCACGAGCCTATCGTCGATAATTAACTTTTTTTCATTAAAAATCCTTTCAGTGTTAACTTACCTTCAGTTCTGGTCCTGTCCCGGATGCCTAGTTTGTGCTGCACACATTCGCCTCTTCCCAAAACATATGGGTGTTTCTCAAAAGCAAGAATGCAAAGAATGGACTTGTGTTCTTGGGGGAACGTTCTTGCTAGTCCTTCTTGGAAGAATGAACTTGTCACGAGCACACAAAAAACGCTGCTGGCGGTTTGAGACGATGCGTTCTTGCTGTATTGCGCAACACCCCCAGCACAGAGGCCGCCTGCATTTCTCTGATTATTATAACAGCCAGGCTTCATCCCGCAAACAAAAAGCTCAGAATCGGGTTTATTGTAGGTTTTAACTTACCAAGATATATTTGCACATAAAAAAAATTATAGAAAATAAAAGCAAATACTGTGACCACAACTCTACTGTAGGCTACACTAACAATGTAATATCTAATATATAATAAAAATAATGTTAATAATAAAGCAAAGACAGTCCCCTTTCATACTATTTCTGATCATTTTCCCCAAAGTTTCACAAGACCAGATTTATTTGCACATCACCATTTTTCTGTACATCATCAAGATGCCTCTTGATTTAAGTTAAAACCTTACACAATTACTCAGAATGTACAGACAGAATAACAGCGGTACGAAGGTGAAAACTATGATACAGCTGTGGGTCTTTCCTCTGCTGTGTTGGCTGCAGTGGTCTGCGTGTCTGAGGGCTCTGTGAGCGGATCTGGCCACAGATTTTGGTGTTACACCGGCTCGTCAGCTTCCCCAGCTGACGGCTGCAGAGCGTCGCAACTGATTGAGCACATTTTAGATTCGCCATCATTTTTACTAAAACTGCCAATATTCGACATCGAAACAGTTGATTTATTGCCTCAAACCGTCTCAGAAATGGATTTAGTGATGAAATAACACAGGAAAATAGTACAAAACGAGTTGTTGGCTGCTTCTTTCAGCCCCTCGCTTGAATGCCGAAATTAATGCTGGGATATCTCTGCCGTCAAGTTCACACAAGTTACCAACCGATGCATCCTCGGTAAATGAAAAAACTAAATTAAAACTGAACTCATGGTTAATGAGAGATAATTTTATACATGGTAGGGTCCTTTTATCCAAAGCAGAGGGGATATCTAGATCTGTTTATGTGGCTTTATCACTTAGCGTCCCAACCAATGTTATTAAGGAGCTAGATAAAATACTTTAGGATTATATCTGGAGAAAAAAAAGCCCCATTATCTAAGAAAAGAAGTTATTAGAGGTAGTTTAAAACAAGGCGGTCTGGAGGTTGTGGATTTCAGTATATTGAATAATACCTTTAAAGTTAAATGGATAATAGAATTTCTGAAGAATCCCCAAAGTATCTGGAATGCTTTTCCTGCATACATGTTTAAATCTACTGGTGGTATAGATTTCTTTTTAAAATGTAACTTTTCTGTTGACACAATCCCGATTAGATTAACCAACTTCCGCAAGCAGGCCCTTTTAGCCTGGACACTAGTATACAAGCATAACTTCAGTCCTCATAGATACTTTATTTGGAATAATAACACCCGCTTCGAATGTTATCACTCAATTGAACGGGCGTTATCAGTGGTTATCAGCCCTATAGATATGGGTCAGAAGGGCCCTACTGCATTTTAACTGTGATTAATTAGCCAATACGCGAAAGTAATACAGAAAAAAATAGTTTTAAGGTTGTGTGACATGAGTGTTGACAAGAAATAACCGTTTTGCTATTGCGTTTGCTTTACATTATTAGCATGTATGCTTTCGTTAGCATTACTAATTATTAGCATGTTTTACGTGACAGCTTTGAACTGGTAAATTAAATTAGCTTCAACGTTAGCCTGTAAAAATGACATTTTCCACACTAAGATTGTAAATTAGACATGTTGCATAGCTTATAATCTGTATCTGCTCTTCACTGAAGCTATTTCACGCTCATATTGAGTAAAATATTCAAACCCAAACTTTATGGCTGCGCCGGTAGCATTAACGTTAACGTTAGGCTACATGCAATGGAGAAGTCCAGAGAATCATTTTAAATAACGTTACATGTAACTAATTCAACCTGACATGTTTGGTCTCTTTGAAAACCTTGGGATCTTGACTAGAACGTAAAATAAGTTCACGAGGAGCAAGCTCAGTCGGCTGCACCTGTCACCTGTGAGTGTTAGAAGCTTACAATCATATTGACATTCATACAAAAGAGGAACCGTGTCAATTTATTAGAAATACCTTAGCTCGTATGTGGTGATATTAGGGCTGTGGTGTCTCAGTTGTATATTTGTAAGTGAGCAGTGAGGTAGGCTAACATGCATTGCTGTCCTCAACATAGAACTTGAAAATAAAACCCAAAGCCACAGGTGTGTGTGTAATATTTCTTTAGGCCCACCTAATTTTTTACGTCTCCTTTTACAGCATCACTTACCAGTTGTGTCTTGTGTGGTAAGTTTGTCATGCAACTATCCAAATTAGGTTTTGGGCCAAGCTGCATAGAGAGAGTGAGAATTTATTAAACTATCTGTCTAACATGTGCATAAATAGAGGAACAAAATACATATCCCTCATCTGCATCCCATGTTCACTGATGTGTTTCTGTCTTTTAGGCTGTGATAAGAAGTATGGTGTTCACTTTTCCAATAACTGCCAAATATTTTGATTTCAGAAATCAGCGTCAAGATTAAGGTGGTGAGGAAGTGTATCGCTGGGCGTCCAAAGGTTTCTTACCTTAGTCAAGGTATGAAACCAGCAACAGCCGACAAGCCCCACACAGTCTTTTCCATCCCTCTGCTAGAGCTTTTTGTTTGTCTGTCACTGGAGTGGTTTCTGATGAAGGTTTTTGCAACACCCTGCGCTGGAAAAACAACCTCACACTTGCAGAGGTAAGTCTGAAGTCCTGTCTGTGAAGTGAACAACACTGACAAGTCCAAATGGATGTGAAAATTACACCCTTCCATAATTGTGCTCATCATTAATTATCACAACAAAATGTAAACATTGAAGATGAACATGGAACCATATTGAATTATACAGTTGCATGCAAAAAACCTCTGTGTAAACCACCTTCACCTTGGCCTTATGTAGGAGATCTGAGTATATGAAAGAATAATGTTTTCTCTTACTGCTGCTTATTCCGTAGGTTAATACACTCTACAGAGCCCTGGTGGGAGAGTCAATATCCCAGTTTAGGCATCACCACTTCCGACAAAGAAGTTTGGTAGATGTTTGCCCACAGTTTGATGATGGGACCACATGCCCAGCATGTCCAAAGGTTGGTTCTAGTTTCAGGCCACTTCCTGTTTGATTAACCATAATTGCAGTATCCATGAACTGATTGGATACTGCATTGAATTGATAAATGCAAAATCAGTTAATTCTTGTATAAAGTATTATAATAAAATAGTAAGTGTATCAACCTAGTGCTCTGCATTTCTGAAGGCTGTTTGAGGATGAATGTGGGACCTTGTGTATCTTTCAGCATTTGTTTTAAGAATTTGTCAATCAATTATTTATTCCATGGGTGTTTCTGACCTAAACTCTTTTTTTGTAGTACCAGATACAAAACCAGGATTACTGTGTTTATTTTCCAGGCGGATGGAGATATGAAAGTGACATTGGATGCCAACTTTGGCCTTGTGAGGAAGCAAAGCTCTGGGACAAGTGTGGTTGAGCCGTTGCATGGAACCCACATGTTTGTTGATGAAAAGGATGTAGAGGAATACCTGCTATCACATCATGACAGCTCAAAGCCTCATGAGATTAGTCGCAGTTGAGTCCATAAAATGTTAGATTTACCTCCTAGAAAAAGACCATTACTCTTCCCATAAATGTAATTTCCTTAAATATTTAGGACTGTAGTAACTTCAAGGCTGGCAAGATCATTTTAAAGAGTAGTTGGAGTATTTCAAATGATAATGGAGATTGTTTGGATATTTTTTTCACTTTTCCTCAGTATAGTGTTTCATCATTCACATGTTGTGTGTTGTAATAGATTAGCCTGTCCCCTGTGTGTCATCGATGAGCTTCTTCGAAGATGTGAGAAGAAGCACATCCACCTGCGGGTTGTCTATGACATTGCCTGTGTTGTTGCTTCCCATTTGCATGTGAGTAAATCTTTAAACTCGTGTGTAAAAGTGAATTATTGTTTTGATAAAAAACATTGACACATTAACTCAAAATGATGCCATACTGTGTTCAATCAGAAATCAGGGGAGGGCATAGCACTCTCTTGGCCGTACCAGCATTTCACATTTATGGACACAAATTGCCATGCCAGGTAATTTCATTGAGTTTATAGAGACATCAGGACCTGTGTCAGATATCATTCACTGTCTGCCTCCATTTTCCTGTCTATCCACTGCACTGCTGAAATTAAGTAGAAATGCCTAGAAGTAATCGTAAAGCTTTTCCCGCTTGGTGTGTGTTCAAGTCTTTTTCAGTGATGCGCTGTTTAGGACACAATGGAGACTGCATATAGTGGTCACGTCTGTCCGGGTCAAATTGATTACTATAAGCAGATGATTGTTATAACCAAAGTTTGTTTATTTCTCATGCAGGTTACCATCTAATTGGCATTTGTGTATTTATGGATTATTACATGGATATAAATGAATGAAATGGACAGTTTCGCTATTTACAGATTTAAAAGATAAAATAACATAAGCTGAGCAAAGGCCCTCTCCTGCTCCAAGCCCTGTCTGAAGGGTCAGGGTGAAAGCATTACACTCCACTCACGTAACATACCGCAGGCCGAGCTACTGCTGTGATAGAGTGGGGAAAATAATTGTGCACCGTCCCAAAATGCGAGCAGAGCAGGAATGGAAGGGCCAAATAACTCACTGAGCCTCAGCAGGAAAATATCACATGATGCTTGACTGCGCACAGCAAGCATATGTTCACACACAGCCTAACTGAACACTGTAAGCAGACTATTTGATTATTCTAAATTATTATTATAAAAATAAATATATAGGATGGATTCTGTCCTGAGCTTTTGGATCCATTTAAATAGATGATCACTGCAACTGTTTCCAATTTAGTAGGATAATGTGCAACGTCAGTGTATGTGATATTGTATGACTTTGCTGTAATCGCAGATCAAGTACAGCACCAGACGGCTTGATGGTTTTGGGCTCACGGCTTTGGACGGGGAAGGAATGGAAAGGCTGTGGTCTTTCCTCCGAAGACTTGCCAGAGTCACAAAGGAGATGACTCCCTCGCACCGCCTGGACCTGTTGACTGATGCCCTTCTGCTTTATGGACGGAGGAAATCAACTGACCCAGGTTTGTCTACTGCTGTATAACAAAATTCTGTCCTGGTGGTTTAAGCTGATGACACACAAATTGGTCAGCAGAAGTAAACAAAACTGTCTTTACAGAGGTGCAGCTCCTGCAAAAATTAGACAAGGAAGAGAAAATATCAATCCTCGCTCAAGAAGACATCTCATCTGTCATCAGAGAAGCACCAGGTAAGTCATGCACATGCAGGTAACAATAGGTGTGAACAGGAAACTTTAGATTCCATTTACAAGCGCCCTTTGCACAGAGTATGTAGCATTGACACTTGTTTATTTTCTGTTATTTTTATTGTCTAGTGTTAGTCTCAGAGCGAGACATGGAGAGATGGAAGAAAAGGGAGCTGGAGCTAGCCCAAGAAAAACCAAAGTCAACTGAAGTGAATGCTTGAATGTCTTGGAATATTGTAAAAAGGTAACACATATAATTAACAAAAGATATTGCAAATACGTTAATATGTACTTTTCCATGTACAGTAGAGTATCCTGTAAACTATGTTGGTGAAGAACATGAAATGATGCACTTTATTAGAAGTAGCTGTAGTAATGTCATTATCTGTTCTCCAGGCACTGTCTGTAGATGGAAAAGGGACTATATCACTAAGCTGATTCAGTTCTACATGTTCAAGTAAGCGTTCAAGTTGTTTATGTAAGACTATATGGGAATTACACCCATCTTTGAGTGCCTTACTGATGTGCTTAAACATGGAAGCCTTGGTGTGATTACATAGCTATGAGCGAGACAATAACACCGTCTTGTTTTCTAGGAAACTGTCACAATGCAGTAATTAAATATGGTGTGATTAATAATCAATTACCACCAAGCTCCCCCTGTAATGTACAAAGTTTGGTCAGGTGTACCACAGGAATGTTTTCTGGTTGGTAATTACTGATGTGTTGTGCTATACATTTTATAATATATAGATCTGGGACTCGTGAGTCACACATGGAGGATGAAAAAGAGCAAGTAAGCAGTATCAGTCTGTTACTGTTCTCTGATTAAGTGCCTAATTAACAGTCATTTTTACTCTCTGACCATTTTAGAATTGAGAACTCTCTGCTAAACATTGAGAAAAAAACACAGCATACGGAGAAGATGGCAAGAATCTGATTTAATCTTCCAGTCTACCCTTAAAGAAGTTGACTGTGATGTCAGAGGCCAACTGATCTGGAAGGCTAGAACTGAATCAAAGGAGAGAGCCGTCCTCCTCCATCTGAAGAGAAAATATCCAGGTAAAGTGCTGTGGATAAGTAGATAAATAAAAAAAAATAAGATCCAACTCTGTAAAGGACCATAATAATGAAGGCGTTTGTTTGCATGTCTATTTTATAACTTTACTTTATGGGCAGGGCATTGCCATTAGACTGTCCAAGCAGGTTGCCAACTCCAACAAGAGACTGAGACAGGCAATAAAAGAGTACAACAGCATTCAGTGGCCACCACAGATCAGCATCTGCAGCTGTATCATACAAATAAATAGTTAAAAAATCATACATTGTGATTTCTGGATTTTTTTTTTAGATCATGTCTCTCACAGTGGACATGCACCTACGATGACAATTTCAGACCCCTCCATGATTTCTAAGTGGGAGAACTTGCAAAATAGCAGGGTGTTCAAATACTTATTTTCCTCACTGTAGGTTCTGTGTGTGTCTTCATTGTAAGTGGTCACAATCCAATTAAGGCTGTGTTGCTGATCACTTTATTAGTGTAACTGCAACAGAGTCCATGTTTGTTTTTCATGAGCTGTGAACTGTCCTGCCAATTTAAACAAAAAATGGTTTAAACTTGCTGTTTTGGACAATAAACACTGTTTTTGTAGAAGCTGCTGTCTAAGTAACTTTCTACAGCCTAGTAATACTCAAGGTGTAGTCAGCTTTGGTGTTGTGAACTTTACAGTTAACACTAACCATTTTATTGTTTTTGTAAAACATGCTTTTGTAAAAAGGACACCTTTGTAAAACATATTTAAATGAAGGTTACTTCCACAATACACTCAATATAAGTCGAAACGGAGAATACAGGTATACTGACTCTACAATAGCATTCCCACAATGAGTTACAGGTGTGTTTTCAGCCATTGTCAGAACAGTTATTCACAGCACACTTGAGAAGTAAATAAAAAAGTAACTTATTAATATATGACCTATACAATCATTTTACAGTCATAATCAGCCTGACAGTGGTCCTCGTACGTTCTTACTAAAGGTGTTTTTGGCATGAAATGCTCCCTGATCAAGGCCGATGTAGGTGAGCAACTTTTTTTCCTCTTCCCATTGGCTGCTTAGGGTATCAGGCCTTGACGTCATGCGGAAGCTGTAAAACAAGGGATGAGACTGCAAAGCTGTAAATGTTCATTGTCACTATGCAGTATTTTAAGATAGTATCGGCATTAAGATGCGTTTTGCGTATTAAGTATTTTTAGTCTTTAATCAGAGAATGTATATTGTATTTAGTTTTATCTTTAGTTCGTTGCTATGGTGGTTGCTATTGACGCTGCTATCGCTGAAAGCCGAAACCACGTCGCTTGCATGACGTAGCCCGCCCGGAAGTATTTTCTTCACTGTCAACCTAAGATATATTTTAATGATATCTTTAGCATTTCTTAACAGAAGAACAGGAACTTCATAACTCAACAATAGTTTAGAGTTTCATGTTAAGGCTTTCACTTTTTTTGGTAGTGGAAGGTTACGGAAGTGCTTTATTTTGTGGGCGGAGTTTGCCTTTTGGACTCCTGTTTCTGCTAAAATATGTGAAATAAACCAAGATAATTACTTTTTCTTAACATGGATTATCTACATTCAGTGTAAGTAGTAGTTCGGCTGTACTAGATATTTTATATATTCAGTAGGTATATGTTTTTACAACCCTATATTACAACCCTAACTTTGCACACAGGAAAAACTACAACTGTGGTGCTGATTTGACTCAAACTGCATGGCGTGGCTATAGAGAATTGTAGTTTCTAAAACGTATTAACGTTTATGTAGAACTGGAATTTGGAATTTTAACCACATTTGATTGGGCCCCCAGTTGTTGACTATACTCAATTGACAGCTAAGGTCAAGAGCTCTCTTTAACAGTTGGTCCCATGTCTGTAGTCTCTTTCGTTGATGTATTATAAGCATTCAAACATGCACCAAGGTGAAGGTTCAAAGGTCAGTGTTTCAAAGCAGGATCCATTTAGAATCTTCATACTGATATATGGTAATCTACAGGTTGAGACCTTTCCAACGATGTATTGGTTTAGCTCTACAGCAAAGTTTTAAATTTCTCATTTCAGGAGCAAGCCATTCCAGGTCTAGTTTCAAAGAGCACTTTGAAGGCTCAATATATAAAAACAAACATTTCATGTATTTTTTTTTTAGTGAAAATAGTGACCAAATGAGTCACTCACACACAAACTCTGTGCATTTTTGTTGGGGACACCCTTTGTATATGCTTATCTATTTACGTTAATGCTGCTATGATGGTAAAGAAAAACAAAACATCAATGAATAAGACCATGGCCTTGGGTTCTTCATGACATGACACATAGGCCTAGTGTAGGCCCTGCTGTATCCTGTGTACTTATTTATCAGTTTAAAGATACGGAAGTACGGCATGCAAGCTACGTGATTTCAGCGATGGATGCGTCCGTAGCATCTATTACATTTAAAGTTTAAAAAATAAATTGTAGTCTTCAACTGAATGGCAAAGTTTTCACAAGTGTCACTACTGCTCTGACATAAAACATCTTTTTAAAATCCATTTTCCCAAATACCTACCAGTGACAATGCAACAGGAAATTCTAACCATCATGTGTAGGACTGAAAAATACATTAGACCGATGTGAAGCGTCTAATCATATCAACATAAACAGAGATTTATAAACAAATAGGCTTTTCATTTACAACACAGGTACTCAATTCAGTAGAACTTTATTTAGTTCCCCACATGGCACAGTTTAAAAAGGGACCACATCGATGGGGCCAACAAACATCAACAATAAATAAAAGGAATCTTAATTAGGCTGAATGAAAATTTCACTGTTTTCTTCTTACAGGGCAAAATATATGTAGCGCCGAGATTTATATAAATTTCATTTTTAATAGAAAAAACTGCTGCTTACTGTCAACACAGTAAGAAAACTCAAACAACTTAAACTCAACTCAACCTTGGAAAGCAGTAAACATTACATGTTTCCTAACACTGATGCAAAAGGTCAGCGTGTGTGCGTGGTGGTTTGACACTGGCAGTGAAGGCACATGTTGCTTTTAAATCCACATGCAGTGTGTGACCACAGTTGGCACACTGTGCACTGCGACCATGAACGCCACTTCTTTGTAGCATTCTTCTTCTTGTCAACAAAATGGATGTGGCAGACACAGCGCAAACTGCCTCGATCTACCAAAGGAAAAACAAAAATATTTTGGAGGTGAAACCAGTTTGCTGAAATCAACCTATTCAAAGCAATGTTTCAAAGTAAGCTTTTCATTTACAACTGCTGCCAAATTAAAATTTGGGTATTGCACATCAATTCACCAGAACTGACACCCACCATCTCAGATCTTGCTGATGCTGTATCATAAGATACAAGCAGGTCAACAAAGAAGGGTTCCTGGGGCCCATATATGAAAGCGGGTTTAATGAAAACTCTTGAGTTTAACCCTGAAATGAGGTAAACTCTTGGTTTTCCTTTTCAGACCCTTTCAGAAAGCGAGGTAACTTTAGCCCAGAGTCAGTTACAATGGTAACTGAGTGTGAGCTTTTTTCTTCAATAAACCTTGAGTTTCTCAGTCTCCTCCCTCTGACACAGCGCTGTTTCCTCATTACTTCATTTAAGAGTTTTACCATCCGTGTCAATAAAAATTATCAGCATTTTTTAATGAAGTCTGTTAGGCAGACTAAAATAAGGTGACCACTGACCAGAAGTCCCCATTTATGGTTTTCTGTCCCTGGCTATAGGTGTCCCCGGAAAGGTTCCCAATTTTCTATTCTGAAATCTCATCACTACTTTGTTCTTATATTTCCATTTTAGCTTCTTTCACATCTGTTCTATACAGAATTGCACCTGAATGAAAATATTATGTTAAATCTCATTCCACTTCACCTGTAATATTATAATTGTGATTAAATATAAATTAAATAAACTATATTCACTTTTTAAGAAGAATATCTGTTCAAACTCTCCTTATGTTTTGCCTGAGGATTTCCACCTCCAGACGTGTGAAGTATGAGGAATGATTATTTTAGCTGTTGCCATGGTGAATCGTAGTATCATGGCTCAATTCATGCTGCCTGTTTAGAGTGGTGGTGCACACGCTTGACTGAGAGTGAACCTACTCTGAGTTGATTAAACAAACTCAAATCAGCTGTTCTGGAGCCGGAAACTCAATAGTTTCCCATCTCAGGGTAAATAAACTAATCATAATTGATTCTTTATTAATGTGCATTGTCTGCTATGTAGCATTAAAGAGTTCCATCCCTCGTCAAACACTTATCCTGCGTACATGGTCGCGGGGCATTAGAGAGCGTGTTATAATACAATGTGTTGTATTGTGACAATAAACCTACCTACCTGGAGTTCACTGTTAGAGTTTTTTGAACCTGCTTTCTGAAATGGGCCTCTATCATATTGTTTTGGGCAAAAATGTTCATTGTATGTAAATGTATTATTGATCGTATTTGTTTAAAATGTCATAGCCCTTATGGTGACTACATGAAAAACAATTAACTGAGACACAAACTCATATTGCATAGTTTTTTATATAGAGTACATCATGAATGTTATCCTAATTACTAGTATTACATATATATTAATAAATAAACTGATATTTTCAGCCATTTTGATTTCTGATTTCTGATTTTCTCTCTAAGACTCAATAATTTTCAGACTAAGATCTACATAAATCTAGAAGTAATGATTAAGGCACAAAGAATCCAAACAGCTAAATGCTCCGTATTTTAAATTTATTCATTTAGCTGACGCTTTTATCCAAAGCGACTTACAATTGCTATACATGTCAGAGGTCGCACGCCTCTGGAGCAATTAGTGGTTCAGTGTCTTGCTCAGGGACACAATGGTGGATGTCTTACAGTGGGAATCAAACCCAGGTCTCCCACACCAAAGGCAAGCATCTTATCTATGCACCATCACCACCCCAATGGTGATGGGGTCTGATCCTTTTAAATATCTCTGATCCTTTTAAATATTTCAAAGGAGAGCAGCAAATATACAGGGATTGGACAATGAAACTGAAACACCTGGTTTTAGACCACAATAATTTATTAGTATGGTGTAGGGCCTCCTTTTGCGGCCAATACAGCGTCAATTCGTCTTGGGAATGACATATACAAGTCCTGCACAGTGGTCAGAGGGATTTTAAGCCATTCTTCTTGCAGGATAGTGGCCAGGTCACGACGTGATGCTGGTGGAGGAAAATGTTTCCTGACTCGCTCCTCCAAAACACCCCAAAGTGGCTCAATAATATTTAGATCTGGTGACTGTGCAGGCCATGGGAGATGTTCAACTTCACTTTCATGTTCATCAAACCAATCTTTCACCAGTCTGGCTGTGTGTATTGGTGCATTGTCATCCTGATACACGGCACCTCCTTCAGGATACAATGTTTGAACCATTGGATGCACATGGTCCTCCAGAATGGTTCGGTAGTCCTTGGCAGTGACGCGCCCATCTAGCACAAGTATGGGGCCAAGGGAATGCCATGATATGGCAGCCCAAACCATCACTGATCCACCCCCATGCTTCACTCTGGGCATGCAACAGTCTGGGTGGTACGCTTCTTTGGGGCTTCTCCACACCGTAACTCTCCCGGATGTGGGGAAAACAGTGAAGGCGGACTCATCAGAGAACAATACATGTTTCACATTGTCCACATCCCAAGATTTGCGCTCCTTGCACCATTGAAACCGACGTTTGGCATTGGCACGAGTGACCAAAGGTTTGGCTATAGCAGCCCGGCCGTGTATATTGACCCTGTGGAGCTCCTGACGGACAGTTTTGGTGGAAACAGGAGAGTTGAGGTGCACATTTAATTCTGCCGTGATTTGGGCAGCCGTGGTTTTATGTTTTTTGGATACAATCCGGGTTAGCACCCGAACATCCCTTTCAGACAGCTTCCTCTTGCGTCCACAGTTAATCCTGTTGGATGTGGTTCGTCCTTCTTGGTGGTATGCTGACATTACCCTGGATACCGTGGCTCTTGATACATCACAAAGACTTGCTGTCTTGGTCACAGATGCGCCAGCAAGATGTGCACCAACAATTTGTCCTCTTTTGAACTCTGGTATGTCACCCATAATGTTGTGTGCATTGCAATATTTTGAGCAAAACTGTGCTCTTACCCTGCTAATTGGACCTTCACAGTCTGCTCTTATTGGTTCAATGTGCAATTAATGGAGATTGGCCACCAGGCTGGTCCAATTTAGCCATGAAACCTCCCACACTAAAATGAGAGGCGTCTCAGTTTCATTGTCCAACCCCTGTAATTTCACCATGTACATCGATGTACAGAGCTGAACTTGAGCTGAAATTGAAGTTTATGATTTATTACTATGATGCATGAGTTTGTATTTTAAAGAATTGTACTGGGCAATACCCTTTGTCTCAAGATGTTTTTATGCTTTAGGTCCCTTATGTCTCTACACAGAGTGGAAAAGGGGTGTTTATGTATTCTGCACTTTCTGCCTTGAATCTGCTCCTGAAAGACTTAAAATTGAATCTTCCTAAAAGCTTTTATATCCAAAATGAAAAAAATTGGATATTTAGTTCGTCTATGCCTCTGTTCCCAAAGCTGTTCCTATTGTAGTATTGTAATCTGTCTAAAACTACTTGTTTTTATCTATACTGAAGTCAATCTTAGCCAGGTCTCCCTTAAAAAATTGATTATTAGTCTCAATGAGACTTCCTGGTTAAATAAAAATAACCACAATTTAGATACCTTCATCTGCAGTCATCAGGATGGCTACATTACTGGTTGTTTCTGAGGATTCCTCTTCCATCTGCTGTGCACCTACAGTACATAAGACAAAACACAACAACAGCCTTCTCAATACAATCAATTTCAATACAAATTTTGAATCTTCATTACAAATTCTTAGTGAAATTTGTTAGCATTTATGCTGTCGATGGTTAAAGTAAATGAATGAATTTAAAGTGTAAAATGATCAAAATACCAAACTTATAAAAGTTGTTTAATGTCACGTCGATAAATATTGTATCTATATATTGTACTTTTCAAACAAGTGAGCTTTTCTCTCTCTGTGTCAAATGTCAATGGCAGACTTCTCAGAACAGAAGTTCTAATTAAGCTTTAATTTAAGCATTAACAAAAACTGATTTGTAGCAATTGGCATTCGAAATGTATTACGATTACAAGAAATACCATTTTCACACATGGCCTCTAATATCTCTTCCACCGACTTCGTCTGGAGGTCATCTGCTGTGTCTGTTGATTTGAAGACATTACACTGTGACACAAAGGTGATTTCACCATATTATTTACATCATACAATAATGTGTACCGTGGTCAAATGTGCTGTGTAATTAGGTAGATTGACCACAGTTACAAATCTAGTAAAGGATGCTTCTTCAGTTTAATAGTAAATATTTATGTAAAGATAAAATAAAAAACAACTCAGCCTACATTCTGCGTTGATGTGTTCTAAACTTCCCTCTGCTGAGTCAGTGGGGTGGCATTGTGCTGCATCTGATAGATATTTAGGCAAAAAAGGAAGACAAATAAATGGTATTCCTGCATTGCTGGAGAAAACATAATCACACATCTATGTATCTATGAAGGAATACAATTCTCAGGAATGAAAAACAGACAATTTAATTGCTGAATGGTCGAGTGATGATGGGGCAGTAGATAAGACACATGGCTCTTGTGTGGGAGACCTGGGTTCAATTGTGACATCTACCTATGTCTCCCTAAGCAAGATACTTAACTACTAGTTGCTCAAGAGGCGTGCGACCTCTGACATGTATAGCAATTGTAAGTCGCTTTGGATAAAAGCATCAGCTAAATGAATAAATGTAATCTAATTGCTCATTACATACATTTGGATTACATACTTTGAGTATGGTAATCATTGGATGACTTAATTAATATTAATGTTTATTTGGGATGAATTCATTTAAAATGATGAAAGAATCTACAGAAAAACACATCTCACATCACAATTGCTGTCAATCTAGCTTACACCTAATACTGTAATGCTACTATAGTGCCAACTCATACCACTAATGTCAAGCATATGAAGCTTCTTTCCAAACCTCCAACTTCAGCTTCTTCAGATGCTTTTTAATTTTGAGCTCCCTCATCTCAGGGCTAATGTCCTGTGCCTGCCTGTATGCCCTCAGTGCTTCTGCCTCTTGAAAGTATTTCTGCTTCTCGTCTTTCCCTAATGTGGACCACTTGCCCTTAATATAGTTCATTGTGCCTAAGGGAAAAAATAGATGCACAGAAAACTTAACTTTGGAGTCTGCATCTCTTTTTTTAAAGTAAATTCATACAGAGATAATCTGTCCAACACGCTGGATCACACTTGGGTTGTGAAACCCATTACATTGTAACAAGCCTGTACAACAGGCTTCAATAGACACAGAACTCTTGCACTGAAGTATGAAATCCTTCAAATACTATACTACAAATTCGTTTCACAACTCTTGCGAACCCCTGATGTAAACAGGACCGCTACGTACAACAACAACTAACCATTTAGTATAACAATTAAAAGCATCCAATACTGACTCATACCTTTGTTTCTGAGAATGTCCCTACATAAAAGATTGTATGGTGACAGTTCTCTTGTGTGTATTTTGGGCTTTGACTGCCAGGGCTCAGAAGCAGCTTTGGACCTTTTGTAGTTACCAATCCAGTTCTGAAAGAGAGAAAACTAAAATAATGAAAGCGTATTATACCAATTAAACTTAATGTTAATAAAAACATTTATACCAGCAATACAGCAGAATGATATATTTATTTGACATGTTGAGTGTCATCTTACTTCTATGACACAGTTTTCCAAACCAGTAGCTGATGCAGCTCTTGGAATTAACGGTGAGCCAACATGTTTCATTCCCTCCTTAAGAAAGGATTTACCAGTCTGGTTTTCTGAGAATAAAAGGATTTTACAGTTATTGCTGAGGTACTCTTCCCTCCCCTATTTTGATTTTATGATGCAGTATATCAAAATGACAGAGATGTAAAGACAATAATCAAATGGAACACTTTGGTACCCGCCATGTGGTGGTTGGGACATTCTACAACTTAAACTTGGCTCAAAATGGCTTACAAAAATCTGTCGTGGACGTCATGCGTTATAGGCTAGAGGGCGTTACTCAATGCAGGGCTGAGATAGCCGGTTTGTATCCATTCCACCCATTGTTATAGGCTAGAGGGCGTTACTCAATGCAGGGCTGAGATAGCCGGTTTGTATCCATTCCACCCATTGTTATAGGCTAGAGGGCGTTACTCAATGCAGGGCTGAGATAGCCGGTTTGTATCCATTCCACCCATTCCTACCCCGTGCTTTCTACTGAAACGGGTTGTTCACCCTGAGATGAGAACGGGCTCGGTTGTTCTATCTCACACAGGCTCCGCCCTCTACTGGACTCCATGGGTACTACCTCCTCCAATCCCACGCACGCACTTGCCCACTAAAATGTTATCGTGCATGTAGCCGACCAATAGGACGTCGCTACCGATACGTGCGTGACGTATAAATAGCAGTTGCTCTCACCTCTAAGAAGGTGTGTGAGCTGTGTGCCTGTCGGTTCACCCCAGCTGCATGCTGGTTCTTGGTGTCCACAGTGCAGCCAGATTGAGACAACACTCCTTTGCTCTTAAGAACATAAGGAGCATGTTCAGGTCCAGGACAATAAATCTGGATGCTTTCTACCCCCCTACCCCACTTAGGGTGCAGGGAGGTGAGAGTGCATCTGTTGTGTCCATGTATGCTAGGCTAACGTCCTATGTAGAGCACACAGCCCCCATTCGATGCACTGGTCAGCTGTTTGTCTGTTTCAGTGATAGTGCAGTCAGTAAAACCCTGTCCAAGAGGAGCCTGGCCAGCTGGCTTTGTGAGTGAATCTCCGAAGCCTGTACACGGGCGGGAACAGACTCACCCTTAGCGGTGCGTGCACATTCCACTCGGAAGTGTGGAAGTATCTACGACCTTTTTTCAGCGGTGTGTGTGTCGAAAAGATCTGCACAATGGCATCTTGGCCCTTACTGTGCCCGTCTGTGCGTTTCTATCTCTTGAATATGTCGGGCTCCTTCTTGGGATCCAGCTCGCAATGCGACCTAGGATCTGAAAAGTGAGGATCTGGTGACTACTGGGTGTAGAGGGGGAACATACACTGGCAGTGCCTGATCTATTGCAAATAGAGCTGACTTGTCACTTGCATCCTGCCAAAGCATATTTGTTGTACACGATCAGTTTGCTTTGGCTCATATGACTGCAATCTTCACGCTGTGGTCATGATTCTAAACAAATATGACTCTTACTGATGTCCCTTGTTTGGGTTACAAAGGGGGGAGGCAAAAAAAAAGAAATGAATT